>NC_040039.1:3103674-3260663 GCF_003713205.1 Coffea eugenioides
ACAAAAAATCCACAATCATGAACAAAATAAGTTCCATTTATACATTTTGTCATCAATGATCAAATCCCCTCAAGTACAAAAGTAATTTCAAAATGGAGGCAAACACACCAAACCAAAATATAAATGACCTTCGTGAAAATTCATGAAATACTAAAAACTATTGAACCACAAAAATTGTAAATGCATTTATGAATTTCATCAATTAAGGTCATCTTCAATTCACCTCTTCTTTTAGAATTACCTAAGAATTCACAAAATCATTCAATCAAGCACCTTTTCATTCATTAGATAATCTAAATTACTCACATAAATATAAAAAAAACTCCCACTAAGCTAATTAAAATGCTACATTGGCCACTTAATATGCAACTTGGTCACCAAGCCAAATTAAGCATAAAACTAGCAAGAATTCACCAAATAAGTACAATAAATGCAAATCACAAAATATAGTTATCACTAACAATCACCAATAGCATCAATAAGCTGAAATAAATGCACCTAACTTCACATATTAAAAATTGCCTAAAAATAGAAAATATTCATTCATGGCAAAATTCAAATAACAAAGTTAGGTGAAGAATTGTTACCTCAAGGTGGTTTGGTGATGTTTAGAGATCAATATGATGTGAAAACCCTCAAGAAACTTACTCCAATTTGACCTCAATTGAGTGATTTCAAGAAGGTAGAACCCTAACTAATGGTAAGCTTGAAACCACTTTAGAGTTGTTTTTGAAAAAATATGAACTATGAAATTCACTCTAGAGGATAGGAGAAAGTGATTTGGTGAAGGTTATTTGAAGATTAAATGGTGAAAAGTGGTGTTTTAGTGAGTGGTGTGTGTTTGAGGTGTTAGTGTGTGAGTTGGGTTGAAGAAGAAGGGAGAAAAATTGTGAGGAATCCGTGAAACGGATTCATCTTACGCTGGTTACTGTTCAAAATCCGGCCAGAAATTGGAGGGATTCGTGGAGGGATTCTGGGCAGAAATTTTTTTATTTTATTTTTTATTTTTTTTACTGTTGCATATCCGGCCACTTTCTGGCCAGATTTCCGGCCGGATTGTTGGCCGGATTTGCTACAGTGGATTTTGGCCGGATTCTGTCCAGAATGCTCGAAAAAATTTTCTTTTCTCCCCTGACTATCCGGCCTTCAATCCGGCCAACATTTGGCCGGATTTATGGCCGGATTTGCTGCAGAAAAAGCTGTTTTCTGCAGTTTTTCCTCCAAATTTGCTTGGCCAACCTTCCACATTCAACCTACTTCATGTTCTTTGAATAAAATTCAAATTTAACATGATCATGCATGAATATAACTTAAACATGAAACACTTTAAATGCATGAAATGCAGCAATTGAACATGAAAACTCCCTTTTTGCCTTAATATAAACACCTTTGCAATTGAGATCATTTGTGACGGGTATTTTACATACGTGCAAGCTAAAAAAATACCGAATTACACCCGTTCACTGCAAGTATACAGATCAACTAGTAGTTTAGGGTATATATCGGGTCGATCCCACAAGGAAGAGTGAACAATTACCGGTATTACTAAAGCTTCTCTATTATTTAGACTATCAATGAATTATAACAAATTTATCCTACTGAAATTATACAAAATGACAAATGAAAGCTCCTTAGGTTATGGTATCCCCAACTACTCATGCAAGTGCTATATTTGGATCATTAATTACTACATCTAGGCTAGTTATGGTGTAATTTCCTTATGCATTTGAATCCTACTTTCGTAGTGAATCAATTATACTTATAACTAATCCATACCTATTCTCATGGTTATGAAATTAGCTACAAGTTCATTTCTTCAGTGAAATTACATGAAATGAATCACTAAAAACCACATAAGTGCACCTCTACTTTCGTGAGTGTACTCCCTATGTTTAGCACTTCTTGAACTAGTGTTAAATCTCAATTTTCATTGCAGAAACAACACCTTAAATAATCACAATCAATGGTACCAGATTAATCATGATTTAAAGAGCCAAAGTGCTAAATAACTTGCTCAAATCATAGCAGTCAAATAACCAAATAATAAACACTAACAATTATAGAAAGTTCAACCAAACCCAAGGCTTAAACTTTAGAAACACATAATGAACACAAAATCCAGAACTTGTATATTAACTAAACTTGGAATCAAATACAAAAGATAAAGAGTTTGGAAGGAATACAACCCTTGTCACATGAGCTTTCTTCCTTGCCTTCTTCATCCTCCATCTTCATCCTAATCTAGATAATAAACAAGAATGGACAGACTATACTACACTATACTAAGCTAAACTAACGCTAGAGAGATGAAAGAGCTACATTTCTGCAACTTCAAGCTTTCTCCCGTAGCTCACTCTCTATTTTCCTGCTATGAACTCCAACCTCTCTTCAATCTTGCAATCTTGGCTATTTTATGATGAAAGATGGTCAAGAAATGAGGCCTCCACCTTCCTTTTACAGCTGGAGATGTTTCTCACATGTCTAGCAACGCATGTGAGTTGGTGGAGGTGAAATTGAGTTTTACGCGTACAAAGCAGCCTTTTCTGACCACAATCCGGCCAGGAATCCGGCCACAAATCCGGCCAAATTCCGGCCGGATTGCTACAGTGACCATTTGGTCACTTCTGGTTCAATTTCCAGCTCTGCTCCGATTTTGCATCAACTTCCACTGAACTTTTCTTGATGATAAAAGCTGATTTAGCTCTTTACCAAAACATGAAACTTGTAGCCCTTTGAGTTAGCTTTCCTATGCATCAAGAATCACCTCATTTGGATCTGTGTAGGCTGAGAAATGACCGGAATACCCTTACCTGCTCATTGCCCTGTTCCAGTTTCGACCAGTAGAAATTTGCTATTGTAATTCGGCATTTTGACCTAGAAAACCTTTAAACTGGATTTAGATGTCTTCACCAAAGTTGTAGATATATCTCTTATCTTCAAATAGGTTCAAGAATCATCTCAATCCGATCATTGTAGCTCAAGTTATAGCCGAAATACGAAAATGTGTCAAAACTGTCAAAATACACAAAATCCAAGTAAAAAGTGATAAAAACCTCATTTAATTGAACAAAAGCATTTTATACCAATTATAGCCAAAATAAATCATTTTCTTCCAATAATATACCCAAAGTGACTAAAAATAATATAAAATATCATACAATTATTACGTAAATTAGTCACTTATCAAACTCCCCCACACTTAAATCATTGCTTGTCCTCAAGCAATCCACACATAATCAACTACAATGATTTAAGAGGTGAAACAATATATGCACTTTTGTCAAATTTAATTCCTCATGACCTGAAAAAATAATCATTATACAATTATTCAAATTACATTAAATACTCATAATATCAAGTAAAGGAAAGATAAGTATACCTTAATTCAACAAGTTAAACGTAATCTCTTACCCTAACCTAATTTCACAAATAAGCAAATCACATAGTCGATTTATAGCCTTCCTCCTCCTATAATCATCTTTTTCTCAAAATTTTACAACTAAGAGGGATTTATTCATACTGGTTTTACTTAAATAGTGAGAATGTCTTTTTACGCGAAAATCGACACTTTTAGGTGAAGATCCCCGGTTACTCAACATTTCACTTATTCAAGTTGCTATGCATACTCTTAATTCAAGTACCTTTTTACGCGAATGTCGACATTTGTAGATACCAACCCCCGGTTACTTGGTACGAGAATCATTGGAGTAGAACAATTTTTATTTACTTTCTTTTCTTTTCTCTTTTTTTTTTTTACTTTTCTTTTTTTCTTTTCTACTTTTTTTCTTCAAAAATAAAGGACAATAAATAGATATTCCCTCTTAGAAAATATATAAGAACAATCAAAGGAGGAGTATAACCTTTTATCAACTATATCAATCACTTACTTATAAAATTAAGTAAAGAGAAGAAATTTCATTAAACATATAAAATTATAGGCATAATTTTCCTCACTTTACCAAATATACTTTCTAAAATGCAAAAATCCTAATTGCATAATAACCATTTTCAAGTTAAATGAGGACTAAACTTTCCAAAATACATATAAAGTTTCAACAATTGGAAGAATTAAACACTTAAGGTTGGAATACTTTGGCCCTTTTTGAAATAAAAATGAAAAAATTGAAGAACTTTTGGGCCATAGTGAAATATTGGACAAGATGTTAGAAAAATTTTGACGGAGTTTCCCCATATAAATGGAAGAAAACTCCCTGCCAACAAACCCAATTTCAATCAAATTATCCACATGGCAAATAATTCAAACACAATTCTAACATTTCTAAGCATTTAAATCCACAAAATATCATCACATAGAAAGTATTTGCAAGTTCAAATATTTCCTCCCCCACACTTAAACTTCACATTGTCCTCAATGTGAGAAAAGGAAAATAAATAAAGAGTAAAAGAAAATACTGCTCAATTGAACTTGCGCAATCCGAATCCATGTCCAAGTGATGAATTTCCAATCTTAAGTAGTCCGAAATCCTTAAAACCACAACAGAGATGAAGATCACTTGAATTAGTTCACACAAAAGAAATAAGAAAAATCACTAAAAATTAAACATCACAAGCACTACGGAATAGAAAAGAAAAACTAGTGGCAATGTCACTAGGTGACGAGCACTCCCTCAAGTAGTCGCTTGGTCAGGTGAAGATGGTGGAGTCGGAGGAGCTTCAATACCCAGCTTGGTCTCGATGCGACGAAGACGCTCGGAATTCTGCTTATTCTCTTGGCGGCTTTTCTTTACCTCAGCCTCGACACAAAGCAGCTTGTCCATTATCTTCTTGAAAAACGACCGAGTGTCTTGAGGTGAGGTTGGAGGCCGTGAGGAAGACGGTTCATTTGAGACCGGCGGGGTAGTTGTCTCAACCCCTTGAGCCCCTTCAATTCGTTCAATTTCAACTTCCTCCTCTTGCCTAATGTCCCCTTGAGCACCTCCTTGAGTTGAAGGACCACCGCCGTCTTTACTCTTCAAAATGAACCTGCAAAAATCCAATGTAAAGACGTCCTTCTTCTTGAGACCTGTAGGGAAAGCGTTAGAAAAATCCACTCCAACCCTTTGAAACTCGAAGGTCAAGAACCGAGGATACGGGAAAGCATGTTTGATGTCGTTACTGCGAACCACAGCCCACATGTGGTTGGTGATAATGCTTCCCAATGGAATGCCTTGGATGTTTCCTAAGCCATGCTTCATTTTATCCAAGAAATAGATGTCACTTGTGCGCGCCTCATTGGTTCCACTTGCCCTCGGAATGATATTGGCGGCAAATAGGTAAATAAGGAGACGTTGCGACTCCGGAAATGATGAAGTCAATACCGAATATCGCCCCGTCGTTCGAGTAGCCTTGTACTCAACCCCCAAACGTACAAGTGCCTCTAGCATGTTCCAAGAGTCCAAATCATTGGGTTTGAAGGCTTTCTTCAAATCTACCTTGCGCCCCACATCCGAAACATGAAGATAGCGCTCCAAATCAGCTCTATGGACTCGAACTTTTCTCCCTCGCACTGTACTAGTAATCACCTCCGTGTCGTAGTGAAAAACCTTCTTGTCCTCCACATTTGCATAGAATTCTCGGACAAGCTCCTCATAATAGAAGTTTGGGATGTTAAAGAAATTTTCCCATCCCAATTTGGCAAAGGAGGCCTTGAGATGGTAGACCTCCTCGGCATCCGAGGTGACATCCTTTTCCACCAATACCTTAGCTCCCCTCCTAGCATTGTACCAAGCTTCATTTTCGGCGGAGGTGAAGCGCGACTTATCATAAGGGACTTCCTCCTCTTGGTCCCCTTGTGCATCTTGTTCCTCTTGTTGTTGAGTATCCTCTCCAGATGATGGCTCGTCCTCAAGCTGTAGACGTCTACTTGCTTTTCTTTTCAAGCGCGGTTGTCTAGACGTCGAAGCTTCTCCTCTCTTGTTAGGAGGAGGAGATTTCACTGCACCTTTCTTAGTGCGAGCCATTGTACCTAATTAAAATTATTAAATGTTAACTTCATTTAATAGGTACATTGCTAAGTAAAGATAATGAAAACTCATTCACTTTTACCTCTTTATCTTTAATTAGCCAATCTTATCAACTTACTCACATAATAATTAGCAATTAACTTCACAAGCAAGACTTTACAATTGATTATCAACAACAAATGCTTCTTTCATTTTTTTCCAAATAAAACACTTAAGCATAAAATGTCCAAATAGGTAGAGAAAGCAATTAAACAATCACACCACTTATTCCCAACTTAATGACCTAAATAAGCATAATGAAATGCTAAAGAGCACCTTAACCATGAGTTTAGACTTAAAAAGGTCATTAATTCAACTTTAATCAAATTTTCTAGAATAAACATGCCAAAAATCAAAGGATAAGCTAATTAAGCCTAAATTTAGCATGTAAATATCCTAGACCAATCCATTACTCTCATACAATTTTCTTCAATCCAATTGCCCCAAAAATTTAGCTAATAATGATCAAATCAAATTAATCCTCAAGATTAGCTTAAAATTGCTAAATTCACCAAATAATCTCAAACCCATGAGTTAAACATCACCAATAATCATCAATAAGCTCAATAACATCATAAAAAGCATCAAACTTCACAAAATGAAAAAAAATTCGAAATTGCCCAAAAATAGGAAAAAGTGAAAATTGACAAAATTCAAATGATAACATTTGGTGAAGATTTGTTACCTCAAACTTGTTGGTAGATGATTAATGGTGCAAATGGTGAAGAAACCCCCAAAAATTTCACTCCAATTTGAACCCAAATGAAGAGTTCAAAAATTTGAAACCCTTGTTCTTCTCAAGCTCAAATCCGAATTAGAACTTGTTTTTGAAGGAATTTAAGCTATGGAATCAACTCACAAGGAAAAGAGAAATGTTTTGGTGTATTTAGTTTGGAGATTGGATGGTGAAAAGAGGGTTTTTAGGAGTAGTGTGTGTTCAAGGTGTGAGTGTGTGTGGAGGTTGAAGAAAGGAGGAAGAAAAGAAATGAGGGAATCCGCGCGCGGATTCCCCTTAGTGCGCGAAACCGGCCAGAATCCGGCCAGTTTCCGGCCGGATATCGGCCGGATTATCGGCCGGATACTGGCCAGTGAGCCAGCAAATTTTTTTTCGCGGTAAATCCGGCTACAATCCGGCCTAAATTCGGCCGGATTTTTGGCCGGATTGTTTTTTTTTTTTTTTTTTTTTTTTTTTTTTAACTCTGCATATCCGGCCAGAAACTGGCCGGATTTCCTGCCGGATTAACGGCCGGATATGAGGCAGTAGCTCCGAAAATTTGATTTTTTCTTCCCCTGATAATCCGGCCATGAATCCGGCCAGTTTATGGCCGGATTTGAGGCCGGATTTGCTGCAGAAATTTTTTATTTCTGCAGTTTTTCCTTCCACTTTCCATTTTCAAAAGTTTTTTTTTTATTACTCACCTTAAACATAAAATTTGTGCTTTCTCAACCAATTGCTCCTTGAAACATGAAATCATGCATCAATATAACTTTAGAATTAAGCACTTCAAATGCATGAATTGGATCAAATGAACAAGAAAACTCCCTTTTTGCTTCCTTATAAGTTCTTCTGCACTTGAAACACATTGCATAAACCATTGCCATTGCCACCTTTAAAACACACAAAAACACTAATTAAACACTTAAACTTACTAAAAAAAATTCGTTGGGTTGCCTCCCAACTAGCGCTTGTTTATAGTCATTAGCTTGACTATATCACCTCATTTTTCAAGGAGGTTTAGTTAACGAATAATCCACCATTTTAGGTCGTGGTGGATCATTAAAAGGTGACTTTATAGCAAAAGCCACATGATCTAATGATGTGAGAAATGGAAGTGATTTACATATTCCAAGTGTTTCATAGATATTACCTTGAACATGCACCACTTGAGAACTTACCAAAGGAAATGTTATGAGAGTATCTTGGGCAGGAATACCTTTAGAACCTATACTTTCAATGCACTCCTCAAGAGGGGTGAAAAATGAGTCCTTAAAACTCACCTCTTGAGGCTCAAAGTTAGTTCCAAAGATATTATCATGTGAAATGGACATTTGCTCATTGAAACACAATTGAGATTCATCATTTTCATCCAAATGCAATCCATTTTCACATACAACATTTCCACCATTCATGCTAGGATCATTTTGCAAATTATTAGAAGAAATAACTTCACACAATACATTCAATTGCTCATGTATATCACCAAAGTGAGAAGCTAATTCATCTAACCTTTCTTCAATCCTATCAAAACGGTCAGAAGTTGCATTTGCTAGCTTTTCTATTGCTGAATCAAATTGATTAGAATAATTTTTTGCAGCTAGCTCCCAAAATGCATTAGAATCATTAGCTAATGGTTCACTTTCTAACTCCCAAGGCAGAGGTGCATTAGCTAACTTCTCTATTGCCAACTCCCAAGATGGTTTTGATTCATATTGGACACTTTCAAGTTGGTAATCATAAAAATTTTCAAAATCACTATATGCACATTGATTATTCCAACCATAAGCAGGAGAATTGCTCCAATTAGCACTATATTGATCAAAACAAGGATTGTAATGCTCTAATTCATCATAATAATCCACATTTTGTGCTTGCATACATGTATTAGTAGCATGATAACCTCCACACAAGTCACAAATCACATGATAAGAATTAAAAGCATTAGCATTCCTCCCTTGCTCAATTTCATGCATCATGGTGTCCATTTGAACTTGTAACTTAATTACATCAAATTTTGCCTTTAAGCACCTTAAACCATCTTCAAAAGACATACATTCAGTAAATTCTTGGTTACCTCTGTTGAAGGAGCTTTGCACTTGGTAACCATCCATTGCCAAACCCCCACTTCTCAAGCATTGTCCTCCAAATTGACCTACTCTTCTCATCACCTAAAATTGCTTTTAAACAACTTAAGAGCAAAATTAGTAAGAAGAATAGGTTATAAAACACATACACATAAAAACACTAAAATAACAGAAAATAACATTCACACTATAACTAATATTATGTCTAAACTAATAAAGTTGCTCTTCACACCGATATTGCCAAATCTTCCCCGGCAACGGCGCCAAAAACTTGACGGGTATTTTACATACGTGCAAGCTAAAAAATACCGAATTACACCCGTTCACTGCAAGTATACAGATCAACTAGTAGTTTAGGGTATATATCGGGTCGATCCCACAAGGAAGAGTGAACAATTACCGGTATTACTAAAGCTTCTCTATTATTTAGACTATCAATGAATTATAACAAATTTATCCTACTGAAATTATACAAAATGACAAATGAAAGCTCCTTAGGTTATGGTATCCCCAACTACTCATGCAAGTGCTATATTTGGATCATTAATTACTACATCTAGGCTAATTATGGTGAAATTTCCTTATGCATTTGAATCCTACTTTCGTAGTGAATCAATTATACTTATAACTAATTCATACCTATTCTCATGGTTATGAAATTAGCTACAAGTTCATTTCTTCAGTGAAATTACATGAAATGAATCACTAAAAACCACATAGGTGCACCTCTACTTTCGTGAGTGTACTCCCTATGTTTAGCACTTCTTGAACTAGTGTTAAGTCTCAATTTTCATTGCAGAAATAACACCTTAGATAATCACAATCAATGGTACCAGATTAATCATGATTTAAGAAGCCAAAGTGCTAAATAACTTGCTCAAATCATAGCAGTCAAATAACCAAATAATAAACACTAACAATTATAGAAAGTTCAACCAAACCCAAGGCTTAAACTTTAGATACACATATTAAACACAAAATCCAGAACTTGTATATTAACTAAACTTGGAATCAAGTACAAAAGATAAAGAGTTTGGAAGGAATACAACCCTTGTCACATGAGCTTTCTTCCTTGCCTAACCAAAAACTTGACGGGTATTTTACATACGTGCAAGCTAAAAAATACCGAATTACACCCGTTCACTGCAAGTATACAGATCAACTAGTAGTTTAGGGTATATATCGGGTCGATCCCACAAGGAAGAGTGAACAATTACCGGTATTACTAAAGCTTCTCTATTATTTAGACTATCAATGAATTATAACAAATTTAACCTACTGAAATTATACAAAATAACAAATGAAAGCTCCTTAGGTTGTGGTATCCCTAACTACTCATGCAAGTACTATATTTGGATCATTAATTACTACATCTAGGCTAGTTATGGTGTAATTTCCTTATGCATTTGAATCCTACTTTCGTAGTGAATCAATTATACTTATAACTAATCCATACCTATTCTCATGGTTATGAAATTAGCTACAAGTTCATTTCTTCAGTGAAATTACATGAAATGAATCACTAAAAACCACATAAGTGCACCTCTACTTTCGTGAGTGTACTCCCTATGTTTAGCACTTCTTGAACTAGTGTTAAATCTCAATTTTCATTGCAGAAACAACACCTTAAATAATCACAATCAATGGTACCAGATTAATCATGATTTAAAGAGCCAAAGTGCTAAATAACTTGCTCAAATCATAGCAGTCAAATAACCAAATAATAAACACTAACAATTATAGAAAGGTCAACCAAACCCAAGGCTTAAACTTTAGAAACACATAATGAACACAAAATCCAGAACTTGTATATTAACTAAACTTGGAATCAAATACAAAAGATAAAGAGTTTGGAAGGAATACAACCCTTGTCACATGAGCTTTCTTCCTTGCCTTCTTCATCCTCCATCTTCATCCTAATCTAGATAATAAACAAGAATGGACAGACTATACTACACTATACTAAGCTAAACTAACGCTAGAGAGATGAAAGAGCTACATTTCTGCAACTTCAAGCTTTCTCCCGTAGCTCACTCTCTATTTTCCTGCTATGAACTCCAACCTCTCTTCAATCTTGCAATCTTGGCTATTTTATGATGAAAGATGGTCAAGAAATGAGGCCTCCACCTTCCTTTTACAGCTGGAGATGTTTCTCACATGTCTAGCAACGCATGTGAGTTGGTGGAGGTGAAATTGAGTTTTACGCGTACAAAGCAGCCTTTTCTGACCACAATCCGGCCAGGAATCCGGCCACAAATCCGGCCAAATTCCGGCCGGATTGCTACAGTGACCATTTGGTCACTTCTGGTTCAATTTCCAGCTCTGCTCCGATTTTGCATCAACTTCCACTGAACTTTTCTTGATGATAAAAGCTGATTTAGCTCTTTACCAAAACATGAAACTTGTAGCCCTTTGAGTTAGCTTTCCTATGCATCAAGAATCACCTCATTTGGATCTGTGTAGGCTGAGAAATGACCGGAATACCCTTACCTGCTCATTGCCCTGTTCCAGTTTCGACCAGTAGAAATTTGCTATTGTAATTCGGCATTTTGACCTAGAAAACCTTTAAACTGGATTTAGATGTCTTCACCAAAGTTGTAGATATATCTCTTATCTTCAAATGGGTTCAAGAATCATCTCAATCCGATCATTGTAGCTCAAGTTATAGCCGAAATACGAAAATGTGTCAAAACTGTCAAAATACACAAAATCCAAGTAAAAAGTGATAAAAACCTCATTTAATTGAACAAAAGCATTTTATACCAATTATAGCCAAAATAAATCATTTTCTTCCAATAATATACCCAAAGTGACTAAAAATAATATAAAATATCATACAATTATTACGTAAATTAGTCACTTATCAATTTGCATGAACTCTTGCCATTGCCACCTACAAAACACACAAAAACATTAATCGAAGAACTAAAACTTACTAAAAACAAGCCAACATGAAGAAAAGTGGAGTTGAAAAGTGATCCAAGCCTTCGTTTTTAAAAGGATCCGAGGTCGTTTTTGAAAGGATCCGAGGTCGGATCAGTGTGAGTGAGCTCGGATCAAGAAGTTCGAATTTTTTTCTGATTGCAGAAGTGGATCCGAGGCCTCGGATCCATATGGATCCGAGCTCGGATCCATTGAATCTGCACTTATTGCAGAATTTTTGCAATTTTCAGTTTGACCCCAATTATTCAAAATACACCCTAGATCATTTCTATGTCAAAATAAACCATTCACGCACATGTAAAATGATCTAAACATGCATTCTAAACCTCTTTAATGCATCAAAAACCACAATTACTGAATTTGAGGTATTGAGATCTTTGATCAAACTTCGCCTTTTTCACCTCATTTGGTCACTTTTCCAAAACCTACAAATGAAAAACAACAAAATTACTCAAACTTATGCTTTAAACATAAAATCACTCCAAAGTAACACTAACTTAAACAAGCATTGGGTTGCCTCCCAATAAGCGCTTCTTTAAAGTCAATAGCTTGACTATTTCACCTCATTTTTTCAAGGAGGCTTTGTTAGCGAATAATCCACCATTTTTGGTCGTGGTGGATCATTAAATGGTGACTTTATAGCAAAAGCCACATGATCTAATGATGTGAGAAATGGAAGTGACTTACCTATCCCAAGTGTTTCATAGATATTACCTTGAATATACACCACTTCTTCAAATAGGTTCAAGAATCATCTCAATCCGATCATTGTAGCTCAAGTTATAGCCGAAATACGAAAATGTGTCAAAACTGTCAAAATACACAAAATCCAAGTAAAAAGTGATAAAAACCTCATTTAATTGAACAAAAGCATTTTATACCAATTATAGCCAAAATAAATCATTTTCTTCCAATAATATACCCAAAGTGACTAAAAATAATATAAAATATCATACAATTATTACGTAAATTAGTCACTTATCAAACTCCCCTACACTTAAATCATTGCTTGTCCTCAAGCAATCCACACATAATCAACTACAATGATTTAAGAGGTGAAACAATATATGCACTTTTGTCAAATTTAATTCCTCATGACCTGAAAAATAATCATTATACAATTATTCAAATTACATTAAATACTCATAATATCAAGTAAAGGAAAGATAAGTATACCTTAATTCAACAAGTTAAACGTAATCTCTTACCCTAACCTAATTTCACAAATAAGCAAATCACATAGTCGATTTATAGCCTTCCTCCTCCTATAATCATCTTTTTCTCAAAATTTTACAACTAAGAGGGATTTATTCATACTGGTTTTACTTAAATAGTGAGAATGTCTTTTTACGCGAAAATCGACACTTTTAGGTGAAGATCCCCGGTTACTCAACATTTCACTTATTCAAGTTGCTATGCATACTCTTAATTCAAGTACCTTTTTACGCGAATGTCGACATTTGTAGATACCAACCCCCGGTTACTTGGTACGAGAATCATTGGAGTAGAACAATTTTTATTTACTTTCTTTTCTTTTCTCTTTTTTTTTTTTACTTTTCTTTTTTTCTTTTCTACTTTTTTTCTTCAAAAATAAAGGACAATAAATAGATATTCCCTCTTAGAAAATATATAAGAACAATCAAAGGAGGAGTATAACCTTTTATCAACTATATCAATCACTTACTTATAAAATTAAGTAAAGAGAAGAAATTTCATTAAACATATAAAATTATAGGCATAATTTTCCTCACTTTACCAAATATACTTTCTAAAATGCAAAAATCCTAATTGCATAATAACCATTTTCAAGTTAAATGAGGACTAAACTTTCCAAAATACATATAAAGTTTCAACAATTGGAAGAATTAAACACTTAAGGTTGGAATACTTTGGCCCTTTTTGAAATAAAAATGAAAAAATTGAAGAACTTTTGGGCCATAGTGAAATATTGGACAAGATGTTAGAAAAATTTTGACGGAGTTTCCCCATATAAATGGAAGAAAACTCCCTGCCAACAAACCCAATTTCAATCAAATTATCCACATGGCAAATAATTCAAACACAATTCTAACATTTCTAAGCATTTAAATCCACAAAATATCATCACATAGAAAGTATTTGCAAGTTCAAATATTTCCTCCCCCACACTTAAACTTCACATTGTCCTCAATGTGAGAAAAGGAAAATAAATAAAGAGTAAAAGAAAATACTGCTCAATTGAACTTGCGCAATCCGAATCCATGTCCAAGTGATGAATTTCCAATCTTAAGTAGTCCGAAATCCTTAAAACCACAACAGAGATGAAGATCACTTGAATTAGTTCACACAAAAGAAATAAGAAAAATCACTAAAAATTAAACATCACAAGCACTACGGAATAGAAAAGAAAAACTAGTGGCAATGTCACTAGGTGACGAGCACTCCCTCAAGTAGTCGCTTGGTCAGGTGAAGATGGTGGAGTCGGAGGAGCTTCAATACCCAGCTTGGTCTCGATGCGACGAAGACGCTCGGAATTCTGCTTATTCTCTTGGCGGCTTTTCTTTACCTCAGCCTCGACACAAAGCAGCTTGTCCATTATCTTCTTGAAAAACGACCGAGTGTCTTGAGGTGAGGTTGGAGGCCGTGAGGAAGACGGTTCATTTGAGACCGGCGGGGTAGTTGTCTCAACCCCTTGAGCCCCTTCAATTCGTTCAATTTCAACTTCCTCCTCTTGCCTAATGTCCCCTTGAGCACCTCCTTGAGTTGAAGGACCACCGCCGTCTTTACTCTTCAAAATGAACCTGCAAAAATCCAATGTAAAGACGTCCTTCTTCTTGAGACCTGTAGGGAAAGCGTTAGAAAAATCCACTCCAACCCTTTGAAACTCGAAGGTCAAGAACCGAGGATACGGGAAAGCATGTTTGATGTCGTTACTGCGAACCACAGCCCACATGTGGTTGGTGATAATGCTTCCCAATGGAATGCCTTGGATGTTTCCTAAGCCATGCTTCATTTTATCCAAGAAATAGATGTCACTTGTGCGCGCCTCATTGGTTCCACTTGCCCTCGGAATGATATTGGCGGCAAATAGGTAAATAAGGAGACGTTGCGACTCCGGAAATGATGAAGTCAATACCGAATATCGCCCCGTCGTTCGAGTAGCCTTGTACTCAACCCCCAAACGTACAAGTGCCTCTAGCATGTTCCAAGAGTCCAAATCATTGGGTTTGAAGGCTTTCTTCAAATCTACCTTGCGCCCCACATCCGAAACATGAAGATAGCGCTCCAAATCAGCTCTATGGACTCGAACTTTTCTCCCTCGCACTGTACTAGTAATCACCTCCGTGTCGTAGTGAAAAACCTTCTTGTCCTCCACATTTGCATAGAATTCTCGGACAAGCTCCTCATAATAGAAGTTTGGGATGTTAAAGAAATTTTCCCATCCCAATTTGGCAAAGGAGGCCTTGAGATGGTAGACCTCCTCGGCATCCGAGGTGACATCCTTTTCCACCAATACCTTAGCTCCCCTCCTAGCATTGTACCAAGCTTCATTTTCGGCGGAGGTGAAGCGCGACTTATCATAAGGGACTTCCTCCTCTTGGTCCCCTTGTGCATCTTGTTCCTCTTGTTGTTGAGTATCCTCTCCAGATGATGGCTCGTCCTCAAGCTGTAGACGTCTACTTGCTTTTCTTTTCAAGCGCGGTTGTCTAGACGTCGAAGCTTCTCCTCTCTTGTTAGGAGGAGGAGATTTCACTGCACCTTTCTTAGTGCGAGCCATTGTACCTAATTAAAATTATTAAATGTTAACTTCATTTAATAGGTACATTGCTAAGTAAAGATAATGAAAACTCATTCACTTTTACCTCTTTATCTTTAATTAGCCAATCTTATCAACTTACTCACATAATAATTAGCAATTAACTTCACAAGCAAGACTTTACAATTGATTATCAACAACAAATGCTTCTTTCATTTTTTTCCAAATAAAACACTTAAGCATAAAATGTCCAAATAGGTAGAGAAAGCAATTAAACAATCACACAACTTATTCCCAACTTAATGACCTAAATAAGCATAATGAAATGCTAAAAAGCACCTTAACCATGAGTTTAGACTTAAAAAGGTCATTAATTCAACTTTAATCAAATTTTCTAGAATAAACATGCCAAAAATCAAAGGATAAGCTAATTAAGCCTAAATTTAGCATGTAAATATCCTAGACCAATCCATTACTCTCATACAATTTTCTTCAATCCAATTGCCCCAAAAATTTAGCTAATAATGATCAAATCAAAGTAATCCTCAAGATTAGCTTAAAATTGCTAAATTCACCAAATAATCTCAAACCCATGAGTTAAACATCACCAATAATCATCAATAAGCTCAATAACATCATAAAAAGCATCAAACTTCACAAAATGAAAAAAAATTCGAAATTGCCCAAAAATAGGAAAAAGTGAAAATTGACAAAATTCAAATGATAACATTTGGTGAAGATTTGTTACCTCAAACTTGTTGGTAGATGATTAATGGTGCAAATGGTGAAGAAACCCCCAAAAATTTCACTCCAATTTGAACCCAAATGAAGAGTTCAAAAATTTGAAACCCTTGTTCTTCTCAAGCTCAAATCCGAATTAGAACTTGTTTTTGAAGGAATTTAAGCTATGGAATCAACTCACAAGGAAAAGAGAAATGTTTTGGTGTATTTAGTTTGGAGATTGGATGGTGAAAAGAGGGTTTTTAGGAGTAGTGTGTGTTCAAGGTGTGAGTGTGTGTGGAGGTTGAAGAAAGGAGGAAGAAAAGAAATGAGGGAATCCGCGCTTTAGTGCGCAAAACCGGCCAGAATCCGGCCAGTTTCCGGCCGGATATTCGGCCGGATTATCGGCCGGATACTGGCCAGTAGCCACAAATTTTTTTTTTTTTTTTTTCGATTTTTCCTCTCAATCCGGCCTAAATTCGGCGGATTTTTGGCCGGATTGTTTTTTTTTTTTTTTTTTTTTTTTTTTTTTTTTTTTTTTTTTTTTTTTTTTAACTCTGCATATCCGGCCAGAAACTGGCCGGATTTCCTGCCGGATTAACGGCCGGATATGAGGCAGTAGCTCCGAAAATTTGATTTTTTCTTCCCCTGATAATCCGGCCATGAATCCGGCCAGTTTATGGCCGGATTTGAGGCCGGATTTGCTGCAGAAATTTTTTATTTCTGCAGTTTTTCCTTCCACTTTCCATTTTCAAAAGTTTTTTTTTTATTACTCACCTTAAACATAAAATTTGTGCTTTCTCAACCAATTGCTCCTTGAAACATGAAATCATGCATCAATATAACTTTAGAATTAAGCACTTCAAATGCATGAATTGGATCAAATGAACAAGAAAACTCCCTTTTTGCTTCCTTATAAGTTCTTCTGCACTTGAAACACATTGCATAAACCATTGCCATTGCCACCTTTAAAACACACAAAAACACTAATTAAACACTTAAACTTACTAAAAAAAATTCGTTGGGTTGCCTCCCAACTAGCGCTTGTTTATAGTCATTAGCTTGACTATATCACCTCATTTTTCAAGGAGGTTTAGTTAACGAATAATCCACCATTTTAGGTCGTGGTGGATCATTAAAAGGTGACTTTATAGCAAAAGCCACATGATCTAATGATGTGAGAAATGGAAGTGATTTACATATTCCAAGTGTTTCATAGATATTACCTTGAACATGCACCACTTGAGAACTTACCAAAGGAAATGTTATGAGAGTATCTTGGGCAGGAATACCTTTAGAACCTATACTTTCAATGCACTCCTCAAGAGGGGTGAAAAATGAGTCCTTAAAACTCACCTCTTGAGGCTCAAAGTTAGTTCCAAAGATATTATCATGTGAAATGGACATTTGCTCATTGAAACACAATTGAGATTCATCATTTTCATCCAAATGCAATCCATTTTCACATACAACATTTCCACCATTCATGCTAGGATCATTTTGCAAATTATTAGAAGAAATAACTTCACACAATACATTCAATTGCTCATGTATATCACCAAAGTGAGAAGCTAATTCATCTAACCTTTCTTCAATCCTATCAAAACGGTCAGAAGTTGCATTTGCTAGCTTTTCTATTGCTGAATCAAATTGATTAGAATAATTTTTTGCAGCTAGCTCCCAAAATGCATTAGAATCATTAGCTAATGGTTCACTTTCCAACTCCCAAGGCAGAGGTGCATTAGCTAACTTCTCTATTGCCAACTCCCAAGATGGTTTTGATTCATATTGGACACTTTCAAGTTGGTAATCATAAAAATTTTCAAAATCACTATATGCACATTGATTATTCCAACCATAAGCAGGAGAATTGCTCCAATTAGCACTATATTGATCAAAACAAGGATTGTAATGCTCTAATTCATCATAATAATCCACATTTTGTGCTTGCATACATGTATTAGTAGCATGATAACCTCCACACAAGTCACAAATCACATGATAAGAATTAAAAACATTAACATTCCTCCTCTGCTCAATTTCATGCATCATGGTGTCCATTTGAACTTGTAACTTAATTACATCAAATTTTGCCTTTAAGCACCTTAAACCATCTTCAAAAGACATACATTTAGTAAATTCTTGGTTACCTCTGTTGAAGGAGCTTTGCACTTGGTAACCATCCATTGTCAAACCTCCATTTCTCAAGCATTGTCCTCCAAATTGACCTACCCTTCTCATTACCTAAAATTGCTTTTAAACAACTTAAGAGCAAGATTAGTAAGAAGAATAGGTTATAAAACACATACACATAAAAACACTAAAATAACAGAAAATAACATTCACACTATAACTAATAAAATGTCTAAACTAATAAAGTTGCTCTTCACACCGATATTGCCAAATCTTCCCCGGCAACGGCGCCAAAAACTTGACGGGTATTTTACATACGTGCAAGCTAAAAAATACCGAATTACACCCGTTCACTGCAAGTATACAGATCAACTAGTAGTTTAGGGTATATATCGGGTCGATCCCACAAGGAAGAGTGAACAATTACCGGTATTACTAAAGCTTCTCTATTATTTAGACTATCAATGAATTATAACAAATTTAACCTACTGAAATTATACAAAATAACAAATAAAAGCTCCTTAGGTTGTGGTATCCCTAACTACTCATGCAAGTGCTATATTTGGATCATTGAGTACTACATCTAGGCTAGTTATGGTGTAATTTCCTTATGCATTTGAATCCTACTTTCGTAGTGAATCAATTATACTTATAACTAATCCATACCTATTCTCATGGTTATGAAATTAGCTACAAGTTCATTTCTTCAATGAAATTACATGAAATGAATCACTAAAAACCACATAAGTGCACCTCTACTTTCGTGAGTGTACTCCCTATGTTTAGCACTTCTTGAACTAGTGTTAAATCTCAATTTTCATTGCAGAAACAACACCTTAAATAATCACAATCAATGGTACCAGATTAATCATGATTTAAAGAGCCAAAGTGCTAAATAACTTGCTCAAATCATAGCAGTCAAATAACCAAATAATAAACACTAACAATTATAGAAAGTTCAACCAAACCCAAGGCTTAAACTTTAGAAACACATAATGAACACAAAATCCAGAACTTGTATATTAACTAAACTTGGAATCAAATACAAAAGATAAAGAGTTTGGAAGGAATACAACCCTTGTCACATGAGCTTTCTTCCTTGCCTTCTTCATCCTCCATCTTCATCCTAATCTAGATAATAAACAAGAATGGAAAAGCTACACTACTCTATACTAAGCTAAACTAACACTAGGGAGATGAAAGAGCTACATTTCTGCAGCTTCAAGCTTTCTCCCGTAGCTCACTCTCTATTTTCCTGCTATGAACTCCAATCTCTCTTCAATCTTGCAATCTTGGCTATTTTATGATGAAAGATGGTCAAGAAATGAGGCCTCCACCTTCCTTTTACAGCTGGAGATGTTTCTCACATGTCTAGCAACGCATGTGAGTTGGTGGAGGTGAAATTGAGTTTTACGCGTACAAAGCAGCCTTTTCTGACCACAATCCGGCCAGGAATCCGGCCACAAATCCGGCCAAATTCCGGCCGGATTGCTACAGTGACCATTTGGTCACTTCTGGTTCAATTTCCAGCTCTGCTCCGATTTTGCATCAACTTCCACTGAACTTTTCTTGATGATAAAAGCTGATTTAGCTCTTTACCAAAACATGAAACTTGTAGCCCTTTGAGTTAGCTTTCCTATGCATCAAGAATCACCTCATTTGGATCTGTGTAGGCTGAGAAATGACCGGAATACCCTTACCTGCTCATTGCCCTGTTCCAGTTTCGACCAGTAGAAATTTGCTATTGTAATTCGGCATTTTGACCTAGAAAACCTTTAAACTGGATTTAGATGTCTTCACCAAAGTTGTAGATATATCTCTTATCTTCAAATAGGTTCAAGAATCATCTCAATCCGATCATTGTAGCTCAAGTTATAGCCGAAATACGAAAATGTGTCAAAACTGTCAAAATACACAAAATCCAAGTAAAAAGTGATAAAAACCTCATTTAATTGAACAAAAGCATTTTATACCAATTATAGCCAAAATAAATCATTTTCTTCCAATAATATACCCAAAGTGACTAAAAATAATATAAAATATCATACAATTATTACGTAAATTAGTCACTTATCATTCACTAGTATAAATAGGGAGCTCATTTGCCATTCTTAGCATTCCATTCTCATACGAGAATAACAAGAGCTCAAATAGAATTAGAGCTTAGAGAGTGTTTTGATATTTAGAGTGCAACTTTCTGTTAGTGTTTTGAGTAGATATCTCAAGTGAGGCTCTAATAAATTAGAGCAGATATTCTCAAGAGTGAGACTCACTTTAGCAATGTCTATTATATGTTTATTTTGCGAGTGTTGTTATTGTATACACTTTGAGTGTAATAAAATTGTTCGTGTGTCTCCCTTATTAGTGGATTTAATCAATTAATTTGGTATTAGAGCCTATCACAACTCAACAATCTAGTATCAGAAAGGGTCTATCCTGGACTTGCTCTTGATAAAATTTTATTTTGCAACCTGTTGGACCGGTACGAGAGGAGATTCTCTAGAAGCACAGTGAAATACTGTGAAATATATTTGATATCACACAATTATTAAAGTGTAAGTCATAAAATTAATTATGGCGGAAGTTGCCATCTCGGTTGGAAATATTGATAAATTAAGTATCAATTCTAACAACTATGGTTCTTAGAGTACTCATATGAAGTTCTACTTGTTGGGATGAAACTTGTGGATCATTGTTGGTGGAGATGATACAACACTGCCAACGGAGGCAGAGCCACTTAAAAAGTGGAAAGTTAAAGTTGGCAAAGCCATATATGCTTTGACAATGGCTGTAGAAGATGATTTGCTACAGCGGATCAAAGACACCGAGACACCAAAGTAGGCATGGAACATACTCACAATACTTTTTGCAAAGACCAAGGATGCAAAATTCCAAAAGCTCAAAATGTATTACTATCAATTTCTCAGCAAAATATGACACTAGGTCAATATTTCTCTAAGGTGAAATCAATTTGTGATGAAATATCCAAATTGGATTCCCAAAATGCAATCACAGAGACCAGAATGCGGAGAATTATTGTCCACAGTTTAAGACCAGAATACAAGGATCTTATTACCGCCAACCTTAAGTGAGTTGGAAAGTTTACTTGCCAATGAAAAAGGTTTAGACATCTCTCTGTCTAAAGTATCTATTAAAGAAGAAGAAAAAGCTCTCTTCGTAATTGGAGATGGGAGACCAATGAATAACCAGAATAACTCAAATGAAAAGTAGAGAAAGAAGGCATCCACTTAAAGGTTCTCATAGGGAATCCTTGAAACATCCAAACTCCATGCAACCAGCAACGGAGGTAATCCTCTTTACAATCAAACCGTATTAAGACATGACGATGGTCTAGCAGTCCAATAGAGAAAGTTCCCTTCAAACCGACAGCATGGAAATCCTTGTGCAGCAACTCCAGACTTGGTCTCCCTTTTGAGAATTTTCGCACCAATGTCAGCAAAATATGACACTAGGTCAATATTTCTCTAAGGTGAAATCAATTTGTGATGAAATATCCAAATTGGATTCCCAAAATGCAATCACAGAGACCAGAATGCGGAGAATTATTGTCCACAGTTTAAGACCAGAATACAAGGATCTTATTACCGCCAACCTTAAGTGAGTTGGAAAGTTTACTTGCCAATGAAAAAGGTTTAGACATCTCTCTGTCTAAAGTATCTATTAAAGAAGAAGAAAAAGCTCTCTTCGTAATTGGAGATGGGAGACCAATGAATAACCAGAATAACTCAAATGAAAAGTAGAGAAAGAAGGCATCCACTTAAAGGTTCTCATAGGGAATCCTTGAAACATCCAAACTCCATGCAACCAGCAACGGAGGTAATCCTCTTTACAATCAAACCGTATTAAGACATGACGATGGTCTAGCAGTCCAATAGAGAAAGTTCCCTTCAAACCGACAGCATGGAAATCCTTGTGCAGCAACTCCAGACTTGGTCTCCCTTTTGAGAATTTTCGCACCAATGCATATCTAAAAGGGCTAGCCAAGACATGAACATGTTCTTTGGAAAAGAAAACAATAGGTTTACCTTTGTATGTTGTAGCTTCCTGCACGATGGAAGGTTGATCCGAAATGAAGGAACGAGTGATTACTGGATTGGCAATTGGTACCGGCCATGGGTGCTGTTAAACAATGTCCGCAAAGGACCTTACAAAAGGTGGTGCTAGCCCTCCAACTATTGGCTGAAAGGGCTGCCGAGGCAGCCATCAGAGTGACAACAAAACCTAGACGGCAACCCTAGGACGAAACCCTAGAAGCAAGAAACTCTCAGTTTGGTACTCTAACATTAAAGTTTTGCAAAGGAGATTTAAGGTTCCATATCTCTAGGAGTTTTCTATTGTTATTTTCATTACTTTTATTTCATGTTTATAGTTTAGATTTAATTTTTTGCACTTGTGGTAGTTTAGATAATAAAATAGTTCAAAAACTATCGGTAATTAACAATCTTCCCTATGGGTTCGACCCTTAATACCCTGTACTCAATCTCAACCTGTATACTTGTAGTAAATCACGTGTGGGGTATTAGGAATTCATAAATGTAAAATTTGACTGTGGAATGAGTTTAATTGTTATATGCGACTATGCGTACTCCGCATTCATCTATAGAAAAAATGGAAATAATCAAAAAGGACTAGGGCAAAGAAACAATTCATTTCATTTAAATAATATTAAATTATTGATGTTCATTTCCTGAGATTTATCATTAGTTCGAAAGACATTATCTTATGAAATGAACACTTTCTCATGAAAATAATATTTAGGGTCATCATTATCATCAAAAAGATATCTAATTTCACATGCATCATTCCCATCATTTATAATAGGGTCAATTTGTAAATCATTAGACAAACTTGAGCAATTCCACATAGTAGAAGCATTAGAAGTAGTCGGGGTCCATTGCCAAACTTCCCTCTCTCAAGCCTTGACCTATGTCTTGTGACTATACTTCTTGAAACCTAAAAATGCCTTCAAACATTCAAAAGTAAGATTAGTCAGGAAGAATAGCTAATAAAACACAAACAAAATAAGACACTAAACACAAAACAAGGACTCGACAAGATACTATAATACGACAAATAAGACACTAGACACGACAAAAAAGAGTAAGTAAAAATGTCTAAACTATTAAAGTTGTTCTTAGCACTAATATTGAACCAAATCTTCCCCGACAACGGTACCAAAAACTTGACTTGGTTTAGGCTTTTAAGTTATATATTTCCAATTATCAATTAAATTAAGTCCAATTACCTCAATTTAACGCAAGTATACGGGGTCAAATGAATATAGTGATAATAAGATGTGATCCCACAAGGAAGATTATCAACTACCAGTAGTTTTCATCTTTATTATTTAGACTATCATAAGTAAAGCAAATAAATCTATACTACTTAACATGAAATAAAAATAGTAAAAAAATAACAAAGAGGTTCTAGGTTACGGATTTACTAACTAATCTTGCAAGTGAAATTACGGATTAAATGAGTCCATTTACCTTGGCTAATTATGGTGTAGTTTCCAAAGGTACATGATATATGCTTTTACAAGTATACCAGCCAAACCTATAACTATTTTGTACCTACGAATGTGATATGAGAGTAGTTATAGATTTATTAAATTCTATGAAATTACGTGGAACAAACCACTAAAGTCACAAAGGTGTAACTCTAAATTAGTGAGATAATTCCCTAGGCTTAGCGCTTCCATAAACTAGTATTGGATTGCAATGGTTATTAACGAAACAACACCTTTATATAATCACAATTAATGGATTCAAATTAATCACGATTGTAACAACAAAAGTGTTAAATAACTTGTTTAAGAAATCAGTTCAAATAACCATGAAAACTTCACCTAACAATCATAGTAGTTCATCCATTCCCTAGGTTTACAAAGTAGCAAGACATAAAGGAATTGCAAACAAGAACCAAACTTGTATATTTATTAAACATGAGAATCAATACAAGAAATAAGGTGATAGAAGAGATGTCATCTATGTCACTTGAGTTCCAAATTGTCCATCTTCATTTTCAATTTCATCTGTCTAGCTACATATAAGAATTGGATGAAACTAGCTATACTAAGAGCTACTACACTAATAAACTAGGAAATTATAGTAAAGACTACATCTTGTGTAGTTTTTCTAGACTCCAAAGTTATGCAAAAATGTGTCTTAAATGGCCGCCCATTTATAGAAGAATCAAGTTCCAATCAATCATGTTAAAGTTGGTGCAAGTTGTGTCTTGAAATCTCCAAAAGATATTTCTTGAAAACTCATTACAAGAAATTTGGTTATTAGTGACAACATTTTCTAGTGATGAAAATTAGTTGTCACAAAATGGGGCCCATTAGCCATAATATGAAAAGTTGTCACAATTGACTGAAAGGAGCAAAGGCACCAGTGATGATCTTAGATTGTCGTCACAGTTGGACTCCCACCAGAGTGCGCCAAACTACATCTACGGCGACTTTGTAAATGTTGTCAGTAATAATTCCCCCTTCTTCTTTGACAACTTGGCCGTTGTTGTCATTGATAATGATGGAAGTAGTTAGTGACAACTCGCTCTTGTCACTATCTGATTTAAAATTTTTATACACTATAGCAACTGTTATTTTGTATTTGCTCTCTAATGAATTTTTTAACTGTTAGGAACTCAAGTTTTGTCTTGCAAATCAATACTAGTGCAATAATGTAAAGTGAAATTAACCATTGAAACAAATGTCTCCTTAGTATAAAATAACTAAAAAAAAATGCTGGAGTATTGGGGGAAAATAATGGAAAGAAAGATAAATAAGTTGTTGTAATTTAGTTTCATAATTTGGAGAAAGTGATATCAATATTAATATCGAATCTGCTATTTGATGTCATTAAAAAAAATTAACTATTTGAAGTAGAACCAAGGTGCTTTTACCACTTGCAGTATTGCAAAAAGATTTTCTCACCCATTATGAATATTTTCACAAAAATATTTAAAAGTAGCAAGTAATAATGTATTAGTAAAATTATATTTCAACTAAAAAGTTGGAAACTAAAAAAGTTTGTTTGGAATTTTGCTACCAAACAAGTAAGGGGGGAAATCTAAGGAATTGAAATTTTATTCAAAGTCAATAAACAAAGAACAGGAGTGGAATCGGTATTAAACACTTTAGTGAAAAATAGCTAAGTGAAAAATAGCCATCGGTCAGGTTTACTCTTTCACTCTACAAGACACTACCAACACTTAGAACCAAATAGAACTTCTCATCCTTATCTATACTGAACATCTCCTTCTCATCTCATATTAATTGATCATGGTTGTGCAATGCTAAACGGAGGACCACGTTCACCACTAACTCTGTGCAACAAAAGGTATGTCCATTATCTTTTTCCTCCTTAATTTTCCCCCAAATCTTTTGCCCTAATTATTTTTTTGCCAAAAACTTCTGTCCAGTGTTTTTGGGTTTCATTTGATTTATGGATGGAGTCATCTCCTTCTTTTGGCATTTGCTTACTTGTGGTTTTTTACCCTCACTAATTTTTGGCCAACTTTTTCTTGTACAAGATAACAACTAATTTTTACCCTCACAAAATCTTTTGCCCTAATTGTTTTTTGCAAAATTTTTTTGGTGAAGGAATTCAAGGTGGGGGATGAAGTATTCGGAGACATTCATGAGCATGCTTTGTACCCAAAAGGATGTGTGGGTCACTGGCGGAGTACACTACAGTGGAGGAGAAGGTACTAGCTTTGAAGCCTAAGAATTTGAGTTTTGCCAAGGCAGCTAGCCTTCCTGTTGCCATTGAAATAGCGTACGGGGAACTTGAAAGTGCTGGGCCTTCAGCTGGTAAATCACTTCTTGTTCTGGGTGGTGCTGGTGAAGTTGGATCTTTTATCATTCAGGTAAAAATTTTGGCCTTTCTTTTTTCTTCATTCAGCTTTATCAGTTTCCTTAAATAATTTTGGGTTTCTTCATTGTCTAGGTCTATGCAGCTGCTACAGTCTTTCTTGTACCTATTTTGGAGAGGAAGGGAAATTTCCTGAGGTGAACATCAATTTCATTATTTTTGGGTTATTTTCTTGCGTTGCTTAGGTAATTTCTTTTAACCACGTAATGCATCAAAATTCATAAAAACACAATGATTTTACAGAAATTTAAGGAAAGTTTCATGGTTTTAAGTATCTTTTACCTTGTTTCGCTTCCAATCTATATGTATGGTAAATCATCCTTGTCGGAAGTCATAAAAGATTTCCTGTTTTGCGTTAAAATATTTGGCTATGGGTTCAACATCAATTTTAGTGCTTTTGCATAAGTATACTATAGGTTGTAAACATTTTTTGAGCTCTATTTTTAATGTCGAGTTAATATCGAAGGCAGTGTAATGGAGGTAGGTTTTGCATGTTTCGTTTAAAAAATTGTATGCTTTCATGTACTAAGTGATCCTCCCCTGCGTAGCAGGTTCATATAGATTCTGTAACAATTACTTATTAAGATTCATTGATCCTCTTATATAGGTCATGCAAATGCTGCACAACCTATGTGCTTCTTACCACTAGGGTTATTTTTTTTACCTGTTAATGTGCCAGATTATCACTCTATAGACATAAGCTTAGCTAAAAGGACATTACAGATGTAACTAATAAAGGCTTCAATGCAAAAAAAGGTCTCATAATTTCTTCATGTTATGTCTATTGATAATCAAACAATTACAGCTCTTTGATATACAAAAGATTGGTTTGATGTTGGGTTTTTTTTTTCAAAACATTGATATGTTTGGAAATGATTAGCATTGGCCTAACTTTCGATAATAAGAGAACCCCTTCTTCTTTTTTTTTACCAGTCATTGATATCTATTTTTGTTGTCTCTCTGCTATAAGTTTTTAGTATTCCATTTTGATGGATGAACTTTTCTCTAAACTATAAAGGATTGGAAATGATTTAGTTAGGTTGTCTTCAATTGAGTCAAAAAGTGCATTGGTTGGGAATGAGAGAAAAAATGAAGGGTTATTGTTTGCTACATCCTCCTCACATAGCAAGCTGTTAAAGGTTCGAACTGATACTGCTAAGCTTCTTTTCTTGCAAAACCTTTTCTTTACGCTAACAGTATTGATTGCAGTTGTACTTTATGTTTCAGATTGTAATGCAAAAATACATAAGGAGCTATCCAAATGAGTAAAAGCCTTTTTAGTGATAGCCTCTGGATGTATCTCTCTTTGAATCTGATCAATTCGTATATCAATAGATAGCCTTCTGTTTTGCCACCATTCATGTGTTGTGACGGGTTTTTTAATGTAAGTGCAAGTTAAATCCAAATTTATACATGTTGACTGCAAGTATACAGGCCAAAATCGTAATGTAGGATATGTATCGGATCGATCTCACGAGGAGCAACTTAAACAATTACTAGATCCTAATTTACTCTATTATTTAGACTCACAATATATTTGAGCAGAAAATTCAGAATTAAATCTGACTACAATCTTTTTACTATCTAAAATCCTTAGCTAGATAATTGCAATATCACAAAAGAAGAAAAATTCACCAAATACTTGAATCTAGGGATGTAGATTCCACTTATGACACAAATGATCCAAATAAATGAATTTAACACTTGTTACTACTCTTGTTTAACCAGGGATTCATTTTCAAAATTACCAAAACTTCATTCTCATGATAAAATTGGTCTAAAACAGCTTGGTTCTTCCTAATCTCTTGGTGAAAACTGAAATTGCTCTTGTTCATGCATGAAATGTAGATTTAATCCACTTGAATGTATTTCTATTTTCATGAATATACAACTCAAACTCCACTAATGTTATTCCATTGTTTTTACCATTTCTCACTGAGTAATAACAACTATAAACCTGCTATTGGTGATCAAACAACAACAAGTAATCAAGCATACACAAGTGGACAAGTTAATACAAGATACAACAAGTATAAATCACATTCAACTCATATCACTTGGCCATAAGTTTCATCTACTCCCTAGATATAGAAATTTAGCTACTCATTGATGATATAATAATCAAACTCATAACTTCATTAATGGAAAACATCTCGGTTTACAAGTACAAGAAAGATAAAGAAAAGCTTAGCCAAGTAATGGTGAAGCCCTCCAAGAATCTGCTATGTCTTGTGCTAGATGATTACAAGATGAAGCCTCCAAGTGTTCCTGCAAAATTTACTAGCTAGAGAGAGTTTGATATCAGAAAATTTGGCTACGTATGATCCTCTGACCTCCCTTGTTTCTCTACATAAAAACTGCTCAAAAGCTCTTTTTTTATTGTCAAGCCAAATTCCACCTCTTGATTCCCAAATCTGAAATTTGTTAAGATAGTCAATAACAAAGGTTTTTGACTTGACGATAAGCCATATTGTCTGCCCTTTTGTATTCTAAAGCATGTGCACCGAATTCCCTTGCAACTTATAGTTGGAAAGTAATATGAACACAAGAGAAATGGCTGAGCAAATTGCAGAATTTCGGCTACAAAATGTGACTTGACAAAACGCGGCTTCAACCCACGTTTTTCTGACTCGCTATTTCAACTCTATGAAATTGGCCTCGTTTCAACTGCGATTTTCTATATGATGGAGGCCGAACTAGCTTTCGTGCAAAATACAAAAGTTGTAGTCCTTTGAATTAGCTTTACAATGCTTAAAGAATCATCCAAATCGGAGCTTTGTAAACTGAGATAGGATCGAAATACCAACAACTGGTCAGTCCCCGGTTTCATTCTTGTCCATAGAATGCAGCTTCTGTATTTCGACTTTTTCACCAAGAAAAAAGCAGAATCGGATTTCGATGTCTTCATACCAAATGTAGGTCTATCTCTTAGCTTTAAAATGGTATAAAGATCACCTTAATTTGATATGTGTAGCTCTAGATATAGTCGAAATACGTAAATGTGTCAGAGTTGTTCTCACTTGCATTTCTTCACTTCACTTCATTTCTTCTTTATCACTTACATTTATCACCAATTATCCATTTCTCACCTCAATTGACATCCTTTGGTGATTGGATCATTAATCCTGCATGAAAATGAAGTTTTTACCATCAAAATCAATAGAAATGCAATATTAGCCACTTTAACATAAAATGTAGATTTTTACCAAAACCTAGTTATTTTAGTTATAAAACTAAATAATCAAACCAAAATTAACTAATAGAATGCACTTAAAAATACGTAAAATAAACCCTTATCATGTTGTTGCACATTTTGCCACCATTAATCTGTTGTTCTGTTTTGGACATAATTTACTCTCTTCATTTATTTTCAGAACTGGTGAATTTGGGCTGCTTTTCATTTTGAGTTTGAATGAGAAACTTTGTTTTCATACTTGTCTAAGTTACTTTAAGTATCCAGAAATGAGTGAGAATTACATACTTGTTATCATGTCTCTTCAGTATAATCCAAAGTTCTATGTTTTGTCAAGTATGTTATCCAACAGAATTTTTTTTTTCAGATTCAATATTAAATGTATGTCTCAAAGAAAAGTTGCTTAGATATTCCTATCAATTGACTTTCTTCTTGATTAATGTGCATGTTAGATTGAGCAGGCTTCTGATGTAACGCAATGCTTTGAAAACTAGCCTTCAAATCAGTGAACCTAAAATAACCAATATTTTTAACTTTAAACTTTCATTTACTTTGATGCAAATCTGTCAAGTCTGTCTTTTTTCTATTAATAATGGTTCGTTTATGATTTGTTGTTCTGGAATCAGCAAGCTTCAAATATTTTGCAAGAGTTGATCAACATTCATAATGATGCAAAAGTCTATCTTTATTGAGCGAACAATAGTAAAATCCATTTGTTTATTTTTTTCCCTTAATTTCCAATACTTTAAACTCCCTGGTAAAAATCACATGTATTGGTCAGTTCCAAAGAATTAGTGATAATTATTGAGGACCAATAAACAACAAGTGGTAGCAATACTATGCTAAGCCATCCTTGGCAGAGACAAAGAAATGTTTGTAACTTTGTATCAATTAAAATTTCATATTTGGCTAAACCTGAGTAGCAGTTTTAGGTTTGGCTTTTGAATTACTAGATAAATTGAAAAGCAATTCTGAAGGTTAACCTTTGATTAGAATCCTATTGTTTTTGGTTGCTATCTTGCTGCTAGCACTGAAGCTTCCATCAATTTTGATGCTTGAGAGGGTGCTATGGTCAGCAATGTTGGGTTTGTTCTCTTTCATATTTACTTGAAAAAAGTTTGCAAAACTGTAGGGAAGTTATTGAATTTATACGGTTGGATTAGTACAATCTCATTTCCAGTTCTATACCCAGTTGTTTGTCAGAAGTTCTAAGTGCTTTATCTCTTACTTTGCTCTTATTTAGTCTCTCTCTAGATGATACTTAAAAGAAATGATTTAGCTTATTTTCTTGCAAATTATTAAGTTCTCTTTCTTGTCTCAAGTTTTTCTTATCACCTGCTAATAATTGAAGTACTTCACGGCAGATATGTTGCTCATTTTAGATTTTTGGAAGATCAGCAGCAAGAGTTGTTAATTGACTCAAGAACTATAGAGAAAATCTTATGCTCAAGAAATGTTTCGACAACACATTTTTTTGGGGACTTGGATTTGTTTTGTAAAACTGCCTTGACTTATATGTGAAATTTAGGCCAAATACTTATCAAATACTATTTGTAGGGACTTGGATTATGATATTCGAATGCTTAAAATGATATTTTGGTATTTCGTAATGTAATGGATGCCTTCATTTGTTAATTGTAAAGCATTGTCATTTTTTTTCATTTTTAAGATATAATTGCAGCGGAAAAATCATCAAATTTCATGGTGGTAAAGTGTTGTTATTGAATCAGATTTCTCCATTGACAACCACCTATTGTTATGGAATTGAAAAGTATTTAGTGACAAGAAAAGTTGTCAGTAATTAGTTTATACTAGTTGACACTATGGATTAGTTTCTGTGACGACATTGCTTTGTACATCAATGACAAGATACTATGTCATCACTAAAATTACAACAATTACTGATGACGCCAGTTGTCACAAAACAGTACCATTCACTGACGACTTTTAAGGTTGTCACTGTGTACTTTTACCGACGGGCCTTCAGTGACGACTCTGTGACGACTAGAAAGTTGCAAATAGAACTTATCAATGACAACTTTTTATTTTTTTGTTACGAAAATGGCTTGTCACTAAAAACCAATTTTCTTGTAGTGTCTATTTGCTTTCTTGCACATATCTAGCCAAAATTCTTGCATAAATATTAGTCAAAAAACTTGTATGAATAGAATGCAAGTTGTAGAGTTAGTTGGCAACCAAAATCAGGAATCCACGAACCTAAATCCGTTACCTGCACCTCATGGATCAGCTCGTGGATCCTCTTGAATGTAGGTCTACACTTTTTGATGATTTTTCAATCTTGTTCTATTTTTGCATCAATTTTAATTGCAACTTTCTTGATGATGGAAATGAACTAAGTCTTGCACAAAATATTAAAGTTGTAACCTTTTGAGTTATTTTTCAAATGCATAAAGAATCATCTCATTTGGAAATCTAAAGGCTATGAAATTACTAAATACATACCAGAGACTAGGTACATACTAGTACCGTGAAAATAATATATCTCTTTTTGTCAAAATAATAATAAATCACAGTTATTTGTAAAATTTGATTTTACAAAAATTGGTTTTAGACTGAGAAAATTTTGTTGTTAACAAATTTTATGAAAATAAAAATGTCTAGACTTGTAGTTATTTGATAGTTACCTGAAATTATGCAGGTAGTTATCAACATCATTTGAAATTTCTAATAAATATATAAAAAGTACTTTTATTTGAATATGGTAGGACCCTTTACCCTTTTGTAAGGGTAAAAAAGATGCTTCAAAAATAATAAAAATAATAACACAACAACCATTCTGAGGCGAATTTCTTGGAATATTGTTAAAATTGAAATTGTCCAAAAATTGGTGTTGTTTGAGACGGGTTGCTGAATAAGGGGTCGCCGCATCTGCGATTTGAGGCTTCTAATAAAAATTCTTTTAATTTTCATTTATTTTGGGGTCGCTTTATTTTTTTATTTTTATTTTTGTAAAGGTTTCGCCGCTCATGAATGAGCGGCGAAGGAAGTGAGTAGGGCCCATCCCATTTTGTTCCATTGTTCTATAGCCGCTCATGAGTAGGTCCCATTGATGGGATGTGAAATTGACATTTAATTTATGTTTATTTTCCCTTTTATTTTAGCCAAATATTGTATTAATTGATGGATTCTACTTATATTTGGTTAATGGTGCTAATTGTAGGAAAAATAACCAAAACATGAATAAAAGGACAATTTCCATCTAATTTAGTGGTGGCACGTTCGGGACCTACATTCAAGTCCAGAATATTCAAGATCTCACGCGCACGAGGCAGTTTCCAAAGAATTGTCGATTCCAAATCCGAGGCTATGCTGGAATAATTATTGCCTTTTTCTATTTAGTAGTTGAGTACTACGAGAAAACTATTTTTTTATTAGGAAAATCTATTAGATTAGGAAGGTTCATATAGACTAAGATTCTAGACTATTAGGAAGTCTTTCTAGCTTGAGTTTGACAGAAGAAAAGGGACTTTCGTATGTCTTTGTAAGGAATTAGGGAGAAAAGGAGGGAAGGCCAGCCGACTTTGAAGAGGAAAAAAAGGACGGATCCCGCGGGATTACTACTTAGCCAGGGATTTCACGTGATTACTACTGAGCCAAGGGAATAAGAAAAAGAGACGAGGCAGCCGCTTGGCTCTGGGCTCCGCTGAGTAGTTTTCTTCTCCTATTAGGTGTCTATCATGTGCGCCGCAAAGGCAATAGCAGGGAACATTTAATTATCCCTTTGGCTTGGTAGTTGGGGGGATAATTCTTATTCCATCAAGTTTTCTTCCTTCGAATTTGGAGGAGAAAGTTGAGAACAATGATTTGCATGGCTTGTTCTCCATTGATGGAGAACTAATTTTACACTACTAGTCAATGGGACAACTGAAGATTTGGTTCAACAATTACTGTGAGATCTGATTTATTTTAATTGCTTTCTCCATTTATTGGTATTCATATGTTTCCTGCTTTTAACCGGTATAGCTCGTGTGGATGATTGATTAGTGCGCAATAATTAATTAATCATATAGGCTATTTTGCTAATTAGGGGTAATTGAATCCGTAATTGTTCGTTATCCCTATCTCTGTGGCAACTGGCGTAATTGGGTTTATGTCAGGGGAACATATGATCTAAGTTAAACAAACCCTCGTAGCGTATTTGTTAGTTAGGATTGGGCCTTTCTAATTATTAATGCAATCTAGAAATTAAATCCTACGGTCGTACCTAGGGTTGTTTTTGGGTTAGAGAAATAGTTAACGGTCGTACCTTGACTATCGAGGAATTAAGGAAAGGTTGGTTGTTTTTCGCGTGCATGACACCTATAACTAATCTATTAATAAATCATGAAATTATCTGTGAATCGATGATCAGTGCATGAACCATTTCTGAAGTGTACCCTTGGCTAGAGTTTCTCTAAGTATTTCTTTTAATTAATTATTTTCTGCATTTAATTTATTTAGTTGGCATTTAATCCCAAAACCCCCCATTAATCTGGACTTGAAAGAAACAAATTTCTCGCCAGTCCCTGAGGAGACGACCCTGCTTACCACTGTCTACTAGTTAGTGAATTCAGTTAAATAATTAATTCAAGTATATCGAATTAAGCAAACTCTTCGGGAACAGGGTGAATCAAGTGACCCATTGCACACCTAGAGTCCCTGTTCCAGTACTAGAATTGATTTTTGACTGCTTCAGGTGGTAGGCGCACCCATCCCATTTTGTTCTACAGCCCCTTCTAGTGTTTTTTATGCATCGCCGCTCATACATTTTCCTTTTTTTTTTAATAAAATGTAACTTTTAACCGTGATGATTTTTTTTTTTTTGTAAAACGAATTATGTGTTATTTGACTCAATTAAGGTTAGGGTTTAACGTTTTACATGAAATTCTAATTTCCAAACCATCACAGTATAATCCTTTAACTCTAATTTTAAAATCAAAATTCTTAAATCATATTACTAAAATCCTATTATAAATCAGAATTATCAAAAAATTTAATATATGATATTGAAATAATGTTAATTTTATAAATTTATATGATAATCTAGAAATTCGCCTTTTTCCCTGGCGAATTTCTAAGAATATTGCTAAAATAAAAATCTATCATAAAATTGGTGTTCTTTAAGAGTTATTTCTGATATTAAGGTCGTCGTAATTACGATATTAAAATTTATAAATTTATAAAATTAACATTATTCTTGATTATCATCTAAATTTATAAAATTAACATTATTCTAATATGATATATTAAATTTTTTTATAATTCTAGTTTATAATAGGATTTTAGTAATACGATTTAAGAATTTTGATTTTAAAACTAGGGTTAAAGGGTTATACTGTGATGGTTTGGAAATTAGGATTTCATGTAAAATGTTAAACCCTAAATTCTAATTGAGCCAAATAACACATAATTTGTTTTACAGAAAAAAATCGTCGCAGTTAAAAGTTACATTTTATTAAAAAGGAAAAAAAATAAAATGTATCGATGCTTAAAAAACAATAAAATCTCATGAGTGGCTATAGGACAAAATGGGTCCTATTCCTTCGCCGCTCATGAAATGAGCAGCGAAATCTTTACAAAAGTTGAAAAAAACAAAATTAAAGCGACTCCAAAATAAATAAAAATTAAAAGGATTTTTATTAGAAGTCTCACATCGCAGATGCGGCAACTCCTTATTCCTTATTCAGCAACCCAACTCAAACAACACCAATTATTGTACAATTTTCAATTTTAATGATATTTCAAGAAATTCGCCCCATTCTGAGGCAATATATATATACTAGGTGTTGGACCCCGCAGGCGTCGCGGGGTGCCCATATTATCTTGTTGGTGAGTGTTAACTGATGGTTTTTTTTGTAAAGAAGATGTTTGTATAAGAGATGGATTATAAACAGGAAAGTAGAAACCATGCGTTTTTTATATATACATGATCATTGGGAATTGTAGCTTAATACAAAAGTTAGTTGTTATTTGTACAGAACAAAATTCTAGAAAGCTGCTATGATTCGTAAACAAAAAGTACAATTTTTTGTTTTACATCCAACTGGAATGTAAACTGTTTAGTTTAGTTTTTGATGTAATATAGATTGAGAGTTAGAATATTGACTCATATAGATATTTTTCTTATCTTCTGAGGAAAATTTACATTTCCGACCCATATGCAATTGTAGCTAAAATTAAGAAAATTCTGTTATCCATGACATCCAACAATCACAATCATAAATCATCTAAAGTTTCTTGGAGGAGACAAAACAAGCGTGAATGAAAGAGATGATTACCATTTAATAAGCAAAACGATAACAAACATAGAAAATAAAACACAGCGAAGTAGAACAGGCTAAGCACTAAGCAGATGAGGAACAACTAAGTAAAAGAGAGATTGCTTTACCTGAACAATAAGCTTCGAATAGGATGGTTGAGCTGAGCTGCATGGAATAAACCGATAAGATCACAGAAAAGATAAATATAACATGGAAGCAGCTAACATAAGAAAAGTCAGAGTCCATGCAAACTAAAAACTTGCAACAAAGAAATGGAAATGATGGGGAAGAGAAAATGATAAAAGCATAATCTGAAGCATACGAAACAAAAATAAACAAACACAGTGAAAGAGCAAAAAGTTCAGCGAAGGAACAACGTAATAAACAGCTATATTAGGCGCAAAAGTGGAGAAATACAGTAAAGGAAAACAGGCAGCACCTGATTGAAGCGAGCGAGAACGAGGAAACTGGAAACAAAAATCACCAAAAGCTGGCACAAGATGGAGGCTTAACAGAAAGACGCAGGACAAAAGAGAAACATCTCTAAAACATTATAATAGTTGCTGGTATGCATGTAGAGAAAGTCAAAGCAAAGAAACTGATGGTGGAAAAGCTAATGTAGATATAGCACACAGAGTGCTTAACTATACAAAGAGCATGTGCTTTGGTAAAAGCAAGCACATGCATGCATTAAATCCACGTAATGATTGCAAGTCCACTATGATAAAAGAACCAAACGAAGCAAGCATATCTGTAATCACCGAACGAACCAAATATAGCTGTAAGCACGTAAGATGAAATTTGACCCAGTGCAATCTGCAAGGTGTAATCTGTAAGCATGCAACACGTAAGGCAAAATTTGACTGTGTAATTTGTAACCATGCAACACGTCAGGCAAAATTTGACACACTCAAAGGAGAATTGCTCCACGTAATGTGAAAGGAACAAAGAAGAACCATGTAAGATCTGATGAGTAGCTTTAATTTAATAATCGAGAGAGTTTAATTTAATGGATTTAATAAGGTAGACAACTAATTATCATTTTGTATTGAGCACATATACGTTATATTATGATATTCAATCTTAAAGCTAACAATAGCTAACAAATATTATCAATCTTATACACAAAAGTTCTAATTAGCTTTAATTTAATAAGTCACAAAACTAATTATCACTTTGTATCGAGCACATTTATGTTATGCTATTCAATCCGAAAATGCAATAGCTTTAATTTCATAATTGAGTAGCTTTAATTTAATAATTGAGAGATCAATCTTATACACAAAAGCTCTAATTAGATTTAATTTAATAAGACGCACAACTAATTATCACTTTGTATTGAGCACATTTAAGACACACAACTAATTATCACTTTGTATTGAGCACATTTATGCCATGCTACTCAATCTGAAAACACAATAGCTTTAATTTAATAATTGAGTAGTTTTAATTTAATACAACTAATTATGACTCTGTATCAAGCATTTAATAATTGAGTAGCTTTAATTTAATAATTGAGAGATCAATCTTATACACAAAAGCTCTAATTAGATTTAATTTAATAAGGCACACAACTAATTATCACTTTGTATTGAGCACATTTATGCTATGCTACTCAATCTAAAATCACAATAGCTTTAATTTAATAATTGAGCACTTTTAATTTAATAATTGAGAGAGGTTGATTTAATGGAACAAAGCGACGCAATACCTTTAATCGAACAAGTGAGCAGCTTTAATTTAATAATGAAGAGGGCTTGATTTAATCGAACAAAGCAGGGAGCAAGGGTGATTTAATAGAACAAAGCCAGACAATTGATTTATAACTTGTAACTGGAGCTTCACACCTTCACGGGCACAGATTGAGAGCAGAGGACGTTGACGGCTACATATTGGACCACAGGACAAAGAAGGACAAATCGAACAGCCAAATTACAAAATAACCAGCAAAATCACTGTAGCAAGACCTTCGACGCCTTATGTAGTTAGAGATAGGGCCCTCGTCCCGTCTGGTATCATACCTATATATATATATACATACATACATACATACAGGTATGATATAAAATATAGCATTGGGCCAAAAAAAAATGGCAATGGGAGTTTACTACTACGGCTCCTCGAATAAATGAACTTGCTTGCAAATCATTTATGTAATCAACAGCTGTTTGCGCCTTTGCGGTCATTTTGTTTCCGTGTCAATTTAGAAAGAACAGACTCCTTTTCATTGTCATAAAATTATACGGGGATCCATATTGTTATGGATAATTTCAGAAATCTCCCCTAAAGTTAGGGACAATTTCACCTAACTTCTCTTTAATTTTAAAAATTGCATTAACCTCCATTGTATTCACTGTTTGGGTCGCGAAATCTTTAAAATCACATATATTTCATATGAAAATCCTAAATTGCTTTTCATGTTAAAATGGAAAAAAGAAAAACTCTCATATATTCTCCTCTCTAATATCAAAACCACCAACACTTACATATTTCTACATCCATAACTACCACCTAAATTGCATTTTTCTGGATTTTTTGTAGAAAAATTACTGTAGCGATTTGATATATGTGAGGTAAAAAGGTGATAGAGAAATGTGTTCACGGAAAACGTAGCAATTTTTCTGAGGAAAATCGCAATCCAAACGGGACCTTACATTCACGAGTTGCCAGCTAAGTGGGAAAAAATAGAAAATGCTCAAATTTCTTTCTATCATTAGAGCCACATCACCACTAATAGTTCCACTTATGTGAATTGTTATCATAATCCTAAGGCATAGGCTATTCAGAAAAATAAAAAATAAAAATCTTGCAAAAAGATACTTCAGCAATCCAAAACTCATAGGCCCCCAGCCTACAAAAAAAAAAAAATCACATCTCTCTACAAACCATGCTTTTTACATTCACGTCGATATTAATTATTATCAATGCATCCACTAATAATCTTTTCTAATTGCAATTGTTTTATCTGCAAAATTTTTTCAAATAAGTTTTTCTAATCTTTTTCGCTTTTTCCTTTAAGAATATAATAGCAAGAGAGTGAAGGTCATTTTCGATAGGTCATTATGCCAAGGAAAGTCAGTGTAATTTCTAAAATTAGAGGGGAGTTAGCTAAAATTATCAGAAATCTTAGTGGAGATTTTTGAAATTATCGCTTGTAATTTCTTTTTTGGGAAGTTTCAAGACCGCTGACAGGTTAGCTGACAAATACAGGCTCAATCATGCTAGACGTAAATTAATAGGACTAATGACTTGAGTGGTTGCATCAAATGAGCTGTAGATGACACATCAGCTAGAAGCACATGGTCATATGGGGATTACTATTTTATAACCTCGACATTATTGTAAGAAAGACCATAAAATGAAGGAACCTCTGATCCAGCTTTGAACCATTGAAGCATTATTAATTTCTCCAGAAAGATGAAGAGGATGCCCGTACGCTTTTCTTCTTTTGCTCAAGGAAAAGGCTTATGAGCTGCATTGCTTTTATTGCAGAGGTATGTGTCCTGTTACTTAGATGCTTTTGTTTTCTCCTATTTTTCTGTGAAGATACGGCAAATATAAAAGTACGTTGATTTTGGGATTCTGATGAGTTGTATGGTTCAAATCGAAAATTACAGGGTCTGAGGATATATAGCTAGCAGAGTCAGATTTAGCGTTTCCTTTCTTTTTATTTCAAACTAAAAGATTTTAGTTTTATTACTTAAAAATACTGCTCAGTCACCTGTTTTTTTTTGTATATCATATGACTATTGTCAAGAGTATTTAACTAATTTACTGAACATGCATGGATTTTTTCAGTAATATGCACAGAGGTTTACTATGTTCTCTGATACAGTTCTGAGTTTTTATCAAGGAACCTACCACTTTGCAATGTTAATTACTTTCTTCACCCCAATGAAGAAATTCAAGCCAAAAAGATGGAGCATTTACATGATCGAGCATTTGTATACTACAACTGGTCGGCCTCTCGGTTCGAATCGTTGAACCAAGAATCGATCATGACACTGATCCAATCGAATGCTAAAGCTGAAAAGTGATGAAAAATTGGTCAAACCTAATCAAATTTGTTGAAATCGATCAAATCGGGTTGTGACTTTCTTCAGAAATCTCAATGACTCAATTTGGTCCAAGATTCCCAGTTCAATCACGTGACCTCCTAGCCTACTTCCAGAATTTCTACTTCTCATCTCTCATTACAACTTTCGCCACGCATTTTTTTTGTTAATCTTTTCAAGTCATGGGATCTAAACATTACGTACACGTTCAATATTCAAGATGACGTGTCATTGGATAGCCAAAAAAATGAGGAGTCACACGGATCATAGGTTTCCTTGTCATTAATTTTTTTTTCCTTGATTATATTTTTGAACTAATTTTGAATAATTTTTTATAATAAAATTTGAGTAATGTCTCACTCATCTCTTTACCATAATTAACTTTTTCTACTGCTGGCAGAGGTTAAATTAGTCAGAGCAATCGAGTTATCATGAAGACTATTAGAAAATCAAATATGATCTAAATCGTCAATTTTTACCCTAGATGCATATTCTTTTCCTTTCGACACCATATCATGCATATGCTTTCCTGATTATTTGTCTGCAATATATTAGCATATGTCCCAAAAGTAAACTTTCCTACTGCACAAATGTGTGCTCATCTCTCCCCATCTTGTTGCATATTTTAGTAAAGACTAATTTTACTCCTAATTAAATTATTTTCCCATGGTTGTTTACTAGGTATATACCCTGGACTCCTGCGATATTGGTCATCACTCATCAGCAGTCACGCCAGTAACATCAAAATATTGCAGATATGGACGTCAAGATCATCTCACGCGAAGAAATCAAACCGGAATCTCCAACCCCGGAACACCTGAGAATTCACAGGCTTTCAATTTTCGACCAGCTTATAGGTCACATCTACTCAAGTCCACTTGTCTTTTTCTACCCAAACAAGCAAAGCTCCAATCTTACTGATGTCATTTCAGAAAGACAACGTTTAAAGAGATCCCTCTCGGAAACTTTGGTACCATTTTATCCTCTTGCAGGAAGGATCAAAGATGACTTCGAAATCCAGTGCAATGATGAAGTCGTCTACTATGCTGAAGCTCGCGTGAATATCCAACTTTCGGAGTTTCTTAAGCAGCCTACAAATCAAATGATACATCAGTTGCTTCCATTTCATCCTAACTCTGAGGAACTACTTTCCAAGACTCATCTTGTCATGATTCAAACCAACATTTTTTATTGCGGTGGCATTGCCATTGGCCTGTACGCCTCTCACAAGATTGTTGATGGTCTCTCGCGATTGACATTCCTAAACTCTTGGGCAGCTAGAGCACGTAACGAGTCATCAAAACAAGTAAATCCTAGTTTTATTTCGTCTTCTGTATTTCCTCCTGATCCAAGTTTATCTACCTATTCACGTTCCAACTTCCACAATCAAACCAAAGAAAAGCATAACTTTGTCACCAGCAGGTTCGTGTTTGATCATTCCGCCTTGGCTTTACTTAAAATCAAGGCCGCGTGCTCATCTACTCCGATACCAAGTTCCATCGAAGTTGTTATGGGACTTCTATCGAAATCTTTCATAAATGCCACAAAAGTTAAATATGGGGTAACAAAACACCAGTTTTGGCACCAGTGGTGGATCTCAGATCAAGAAGTTCACCTCCTTTGCCTCCTCATTCGTTTGGAAATATTTTTTGTAAGACTACACTGTTTGTGGATGATTTTAATCCTGAGCTACCATTATTGGTGCATCAAATAAGTGATGCCATTGCCAGTATTGATGGTGATTTTGTTGAAGGTATAAAAGGTGATGATCGGTTGCTGAAGTTAATCGGGTCTAAGAAACATTTGAGGGAGAAGTACTCTTACAATGCTGAATCTTTTCCACTCTCCAGTGTTTGCAGGAGTGGTCTTTATGAGGCTGACTTTGGGTGGGGAAAACCTATATGGGCATGCCTCGGCAGTGGGGACACTGACCCATATGGAGTGGGAAATCTAGTCATTTTGATGGATACAAGATCAGGAGAAGGGATAGAAGCATGGGTGACTGTAAAAGAAGAACTCATGGCTATATTCGAGAAAAATCAGGAGCTCCTCGCTTTTGCTTCTTTGAATCCTAGCCCTCTTGAAATTTAGGTTTCTTGCTTTTTATGTTCATTTACAACATTTATGTGGTTTTTCTTATATTGCTTTTCTGTGTGTTTCATTGAAATGAAAAAACAAGTATAATCTACTATTTGTGTATAATTTATTGATCAATGTAATTGGTCTATTTCTGTGGAAAATAAAATGTTGGATGGAGAGATGCTGTGAAGGTGGCTAGGCAAATGTTCAATTATTTGCCTACAAAGTTTTTCCACCTTTTCTTTAATGTTTTCCTTTGCTAGCATTGCGTCGGTCTATTCAAAGAATTTGTTCTTTGAACATTTTTGCAAATCTGAAGCCATTTGTTTACATCTGGTTGCGACCCAATGCGGAACTTATTGGGAGGCATCTAAACCAACACTTCCAGTTGATGAACTATGATCATATTTTTTAAAGGGTAAATTACTATAACCCCTGTGATTTTACATAATGTCAAATGACTTTCTTAAAGTTTCAAAATAGTCATGTCATACTTTTATAGTTTTATGTAAAGTGAAAAAATGGACGGAATGCACAACCAATTATAGCACTTAATAAAATGAGCTCTAAAACCGTGTGTGATAAAATTTTAATCACCATATAATGCCCTTATAATTTGTATAAATATCCACCTTATCCCCTTTGTTTTTGCATTTATCCATGTAATTCCCCTATATTTTTATATAAGGTAATTAAGCCGTCGATTGATTTAGCAATTACATAAATGCACTATTAATATTTCAATTAACCATGTGACATAGACTATTTTTCTTCAACTTTCTAATTTACATAAAATCATAAGGGGTAAAGTGGACATTTTATAGCGTCAAAGATGATGTGGTAATAGATGAAACTATTGGGGGGGGCTCATATATAATTTACCATTTTTAAATAATTCTTGACTTTTTATTTTCCATAAAGGTCCAGAAACTTTTGAGAGTTTTGCTATAGCTGAGTGGTTATTCTTTTTCTCCACAAACTGCAAAATATTCCCAAGGATTGGAAATTGACAGGCCTTTGGAGGAAGCTTTCTTGATTTGCACCACTGGCCGCCAAAAACCAAAAAAAAAAAAAGAGAGAACTTTTTTGTGGAAGAGTTCTTTTTTTTGGAAGAAAACTATCATTTTATTGATGTACAAATTCAACTTTAAAATGACGGTTTTGACTCCAAAGCCAAGGACTACAAGGTCATACAAATTTTGTTTTACATTTTTAATCAGGACGGCATATTTTATCATGTTGAGACATACTCATTGGGGACAGATTCTTGGAGAAAATATGATGCAACTATTCCAGCTAATGTCATGTATACAATATGTGGAATATAGTATACAAAAAGAGTAAATCTTATATACATAAATAGTATATACGCTATCATCATTGAATTTATGACATATGTGTAAAATTTGGATTTTAAATTCAAAATTTGCATAGTTGTCCTTCATTCAATTCTGACGGTGTATACACTATCAATATAAGAATGATTAATCCATACAAAAATGAGACATTTTGCTGGTGGGCACAAAATGGCAACACAAAGGTGATACTTTCCTTCAACCTAAGCAAAGAAATCTTTGAAGATACACCATTGCCATCTGATATCGAATATTTTGGTGGAAGGCACAGAACTACAAGATCTATTGTGCCATTGAACGAGTCCATTGCGCTGATTGTTTATCGTATGAAGGAAAAAGAGAAAATTTTTTATGTTTGGGTGATGAATGAATTAGTTTTAGGAGCTCATGAAAAATGTACTTGGACTAAGCAACTAAGTATTTGTTGGGAGGTATCGGGTTCCAAATAATCACAATACGCAGCGAAAACCTCCCCAATTCGTTAGAACAAATTAGAAGTCTTAAGCAAGACAAAAAAAATAGCAACGAACGGAAGATAAATCAATCCACAAATATGAAGAAACAATCACAAGAAGACACAAGAATTTTACGTGGAAAACCTCTCCAATGTGAAGAGGAAAAACCATGAGACTCTTGAGCCCACCACAAATTACTCCATTATCACCAATTAAAAATAGAGTACAACTTTCAGCAAGTACACAACTAAGATATGGTCTTAAACAATCAACAAAGTCACCAAAATCTCAAATAAAAAATAAAAATTGTGAAAAACTTCACAAGAAAATAGCAACAGTCCAAAATTTACAACTAAAGATTGAACCGTTAAAATCCGATCTTCACTATTCTTCAGTTAAAATTTCAGGCCAATCAGACATCATTTGCTATGTCAATCGGCAATTTACTACAACTACTCAAACTAGAAACTTGTTGAAATTTCTCTCCAGAATTTTCTACATTTTTCCCACTTTTCTACTTTTGGAATAAACCTAATTTGACCTATAAATAGGTAGAACAACTCCTTAATGGGCCTAAACAATTACCCATTAATTTTGGACTTTTCCACATAAGTTAGGAGCCTAAAAACCCAATAGTATTGGTCCTATTTCAGGTGTTGAAATATCAATTTAACTTCTTTTTAAAAAAAAATTTGTATGGAGTGCAATAGGGTTTTTCTTTGAAGTTGAATGAAAGCTTTCACCTTTTAGTTATCTTGTTGCTTTGGTTTTTATGAGTTTTAAAATCGTAATATATGGAGTACTAATTGATAAGTGACTAATTTACGTTATATTTGAATGATACTTTATGTTATTTTTAGTCATTTTGGTTATATTATTGGAAGAAAATGAATCATTTTGGCTATAATTGGTGAAAAATGTTCTTAAGTGATTAAATGAGCTTTTTATCACTTTTTACTTGTATTTTGTGTATTTTGACAGCTTTGACACATTTTAGTATTTTGGCTATAACTTGAGCTACAATGATCAGATTGAGATGATTCTTGAATTAATTTAAAGATAAGAGATAGACCTACAACTTTGGTGAAGACATCTGAATCCCGTTTGAAGGTGTTCCAGGTCAAAAGGCCGAATTACAGTAGCTAATTTCTATTGGTCGAAACTGAAACAGGGCATTGAGCAGTCAAGGGTATTTCAGTCATTTGCAGCCTACACAAATCCAAATGAGGTGATTCTTGATGCATTGGAAAGCTAACTCAAAGGGCTACCATTTTTATGTTTTGGTCAAGAGTTAAATCAGCTTCTATCATCAAGAAAAGTTCAGTCGAAGTTGAGGCAAAATCGGAGCAGCAGTGAAGTTTGAATAGAAATTGCACCAAAAGGTCACTGTAGCAATCCGGCCGGAACTTGGCCGGATTGTGGTCAGAAAAGGTTGCTTTTTATGCGGACAACTTGATTTCACCTCCAATAAGTCACATGTAGTGCTAGACATGTGACAAACATTACCAGTTGTAAGGGGAAAGTGAAAAGCCTCATTCCTTGACCACCTTTGTCTTGAAATAGCCAAAAAACTTGCAAGATTGAAAGAGAGACATACGGGAGAAAGCTTGGAGAGTGCAGAAATGTAGTTCTTCCATTTTCTTAGTGTAGGGTAGTTTTAGTTTTAGATAGTTTATCCTTTCTTGTATGTTAGCTACATGAAGAGGAAGATGGAGGATGAAGAAGGCAAGGAAATGAACTCATGTGACAAGGGTTACATTCCTTCCAAACTCTTTATCTTGTACTTGATTCTATTGTTTGGTTAATATACAAGTCTGGCTTTTATGTTATTTATGTGTCTCTAAAGTTTATGCCTTGGGTTTGGTTGAAATTCCTATGATTGTTAGTGTTTATTATTTGGCTATTTGATTGCTATTATTTGAGCTAGTTATTTAGCACTTTAACTCTTTAAATCATGATTAATCTGGTACCATTAATTGTGATTATCTAAGGTGTTGTTTCTACAATGAAAATGAAGATTTAACACTAGTTCAAGAAGTGCTAAATCTAGGGAGTACACTCACGAGAGTAGAGGTGCACCTATGTGGTTTTAATGATTAATTTCATGTAATTTCATTGAAGAAATGAATTTGTAACTAATTTCATAACCATGAGAATATGTATGGATTAGCTATGAGTATAATTGATTCACTACGAAAGTAGGATTCATATGCATAAGGAAATTACACCATAACTAGCCTAGATAGTAGTATTCAATGATCCAAATATGACACTTGCATGAGTAGTTAGGGATACTATAACCTAAGGAGCTTTCATTTGTTATTTTGCATAAGTTCAGTAGGTTTCATTTCTTATATTTCATTGATAGTCTCAATAATAGAGAAGCTTTAGTAACACCGGTAATTGTTCAAGCTTTCTCGTGGGATCGATCCGACACATGCCCTAAACTACTAATTTGACCTGTATATTTGCAGTCAAACGGGTGTAAATCGGATTTTAACTTGTACGTATATCAAAAGCCCGTCACTAATGTAATTGTTTTGGCAAGCAGTTATTGAAATGGTTGCTCGATGCCTCACAGAACTTACTATAGCAGATTATTGATCGACTTAAATTGTCTTTATGCTTATGGAATGATCTTTTGTTGTATCTGTTATTTGGAAATGAAGTTCAGCATTATGTGAAATGGTTTTTTATGTACTATAATTATAAATAATTCAATAACTTTGATGATTTTTGTGTAAAAACATCATTTGTGAAAATTGATAGGGGGAATATCTCGAGAGAGTCCATTAAAGAATCCAATATGTAAGTCAAAAACCCAACTCTGACTCAAAAGTTTAAATCATTAGGTTTCGAACCCTTAATTACATATTAACTGCTCTTCCTCTCTCTCTCTCGGACCAATGTGGGATGATAAGTGACTAATTTACGTAATAATTGTATGACATTTTATATTATTTTTAGTCACTTTGGGTAATTATTGGAAGAATATGAATCATTTTGGCTATAATTTGGTGAAAAATGCTTTAAGGTTGATTAAAGTGAAGGTTTTTATCACTAATTTTACTTGGAATTTTGTGTATTTTTGACAGTTTGAACAATTTTCGTTTTCGGCTAATAACTTGAAGTTACAATGATCGGATTGGGGATGATTCCTTGAACCCATTTGAAAGATAAAAGATAGGATCTATCAACTTTGGGTGAAGACATCTAATCCAGTTTGAAGGTTTTCCAGCTCAAAAATGCGAATTACAATACGCACAATTTCTACTGGTCGAAACACTGGAAACAGGCAATGAGCAGGTAAGGGTATTTAGTCATTTCTCAGCCTACACAGATCCAAATGAGGTGAATTCTTCTTGATGCATTGGAAGCAACTCACGGCTACAAGTTTTAATGTTTTGGTCAAGACTAAAACTCAGCTTTTATCATCAAAGAAAAGATCGGTTGAAAGTTGGGCCCAAAAAACAGAGCAAGTGATCCACACTCGGATCCACTATTCATCTCCGAACCCTCGTTGTTTATGGGTTAGTGGATCTGAGCTCGGATCCATATGGATCCGACAGGTACTGGTAGCAGTTTGCCTCGGATCACTGGTCAGAAAAGGCTGCTCTGCTACGCGTAAAACTCAATTCACCTCTTCACCAACTCACATTGGACTGCTAGACATGTGAGAAATTCCAGCTGTAAAAGGGAGTGTAATCCTCATTTCTTGACCATTTCATCATAAAAAGGAGCAAACAATTCAATTGCAAAAAGGGGATGGGGAAGTTCATAGCAAGAAAAATAGAGAGAAAATACGCGGAGAAGCTTGAGTTGAAGAAATGTTAGCTCTTCATCTCCCTAGTGTTGAGTTTGCTTGAGTATAGAGTAGTGTAGCGTTTTCCATTCTTGTTTATTATCTTAGATTAGGATGAAAGATGAAGGAATGCAAGAAGACAAGGAAGAAAGCTTCATGTGACAAGGGTTGTATTCGCTTCCAAACTCTTTTATCTTTTTGTATTTGATATCCAAATTTAGTTAATAATACAAGTTCCTAGGATTTTGTGTTTCAATATGTGTTTCTTAAAGTTATAACCCTTGGGTTTGGTTGAACTTTTTCCTATGATTGTTCAGTGCTATTGTTCTTGGTTATTTGACTGTATGATTTGAGCAAGTTATTTAGCACTTTAGCTTCTTTGAATTCTATGATTAATTCTGGTACCGATTAAGTGTGGATTATCTAAGGTGTTGTTTTCTGCAATGAAAATTGAGATTTAACACTAAGTCAAGAAGTGCTAAAACATAGGGAGTACACTCACGAAAGTAGAGGTGCACTTATGTGGTTTTTAGTGAACTTCAATTTCAATGTAATTCATTGAAGAAAATGAACTTGTAGCTAAATTTCATAACTCATGAAAATAGGTATGGATTAGTTATGAGTATAATTGATTCACTACGAAAGTAGGATTCAAATGCATAAGGAAATTACACCATAATTAGCCTAGATGTAGTATTCAATGATCCAAATATAACACTTGCATGAGTAGTTAGGGATACCACAACCTAAGGAGCTTTTATTTGTTATTTTGTATAATTTGAGTAGGTAAAATTTGTTATATTTCATTGATAGTCTAAATAATAGAGAAGCTTTAGTAGTACCGGTAATTGCAATCTTCCTTGTGGGATCGACCCTTAATACCCTATACTCGCTCACGATTCGTATACTTGCGATAAATCGCGTGTGGGGTGTTTAGGAGTTTATAAATATAAAACTTGATTAGAATGAGGCAAAATGTATATGTATACTCCCGCGCACGTCAAGTTTTTGGCGCCGTTGCCGGGGAAGATTTGGCAATATCGGTGTGAAGAGTAACTTTATTAGTTTAGACATATTATTAGTTATACTGTGAATGTTATTTTTTGTTATTTTAGTGTTTTATATGTGTATGTGTTTTATCACCTATTCTTCTTACTAATTTTGCTCTTAAGTTATTTAAAAGCAATTTTAGGTGATGAGGAGGATAGGTCAATTTGGAGGACAATGCTTGAGAAGTGGAAGATTGGCAAGGGATGGTTACCAAGTGCAAAACTCCTTCAACAGAGGTAACCAAGAATTTACTGAATGTATGTCTTTTGAAGATGGTTTAAGGTGCTTAAAGGCTAAATTTGATGTTATGATGTTACAAGTTCAAATGGACACAATTATGCATGAAATTGAGCAAGGGAGGAATGTTAATGTTTTTAATTCTTATCATGTGATTTGTGACTTGTGTGGAGGTTATCATGCTACTCATACATGTATGCAAGCACAAAATGTGGATTATTATGATGAATTAGAGCATTACAATCCTTGTTTTGATCAATATAGTGCTAAATGGAGCAATTCTCCTGCTTATGGTTGGGATGATCAATGTACTTATAGTGATTATTCATGTTTTTATGATTACCAACCTAAAAGTGTCCAATATGAATCAAAACCATCTTGGGAGTTGGCAATAGAGAAGTTAGCTAATGCACCTCTACCTTGGGAGTTAGAAAGTGAACCATTAGCTAATGATTATAATGCATCTTGGGAGCTAGCTGCAGAAAATTTTTCTAATCAATTTGATTTAGCATTAGAAAAGCTAGCAAATGCAACTTTCGATCGTTTTGATAGGATTGAGGAAAGAATAGATGAATTAGCTTCTCACTTTGGTCGAATACATGAGCAATTGAGTGCATTGTGTGAAGTTATTTCCTCTAATAATGTGCAAAATGATCCTAGCATGAATGGTGGGAATGTTGTATGTGAAAATGGGTTGCATTTTGATGAAAATGATGAATTTCAATTGTGTTTTAATGAGCAAATATCCATTTCACATGATAATATCTTTGGAACTAACTTTGAGCCTCAAGAGGTGAGTTTTAATGACTCATTTTTCACCCCTCTTGAGGAGTGCATTGAAAGTATAGGTTCTAAAGGTATTCCTACCCAAGATACTCTCATGACATTTCCTTTGGTAAGTTCTCAAGTGGTGCATATTCAAGGTAATATCTATGAAACACTTGGAATATGTAAGTCACTTCCATCTCTCACATCATTAGATCTTGTGGCTTTTGCTATAAAGTCACATTTTAATGATCCACCACGGCCTAAAATGGTGGATTATTCGTTAACTAAACCTCCTTGAAAAATGAGGAGAAATAGTCAAGCTATTGACTTTAAAGAAGCGCTTATTGGGAGGCAACCCAATGCTTGTTTAAGTTGGTGTTACTTTGGAGTGATTTTATGTTTAAAGTATGAGTTTGAGTTATTTTGTTATTTTTTCATTTGTAGGTTTTGGAAAAAGATGCAAAAGTGACCAAATGAGGTGAAAAAGGCGAAGTTTGATCAAAGATCTCAATACCTCAAATTCAGTAATTATGGTTTTTGATGCATTAAAGAGGTTTAGAATGCATGTTTAGATCATTTTACATGTGTGTGAATGGTTTATTTTGACATAGAAATGATCTAGGGTGTATTTTGAAGAATTGAGGTCAAACTGAAAATTGTAAAAATTCTGCAATAAGTGCAGATTCAATGGATCCAAGGCCTCGGATCCATATGGATCCAAGGCCTCGGATCCACTTCTGCAATCAGAGAAAAACTTCGAGCTTCTTGATCCGAGCTCGGATCCGTATGGATCCAAGGCCTCGGATCCACTTCTGCAATCAGAGAAAAACTTCGAGCTTCTTGATCCGAGCTCGGATCCGTATGGATCCAAGGCCTCGGATCCACTTCTGCAATCAGAAAAAATTCGAGCTTCTTGATCCGAGCTCACTTATCATGATCCGACCTCGGATCCTTTTAAAAACGAAGGCTTGGATCACTTTTCAACTCCTCTTTTCTTCATGTTGGCTTGTTTTTTTTAGTTGTTCGATTAATGTTTTTGTGTGTTTTGTAGGTGGCAATGGCAAGAGTTCATGCAAATGATCTCAATTGCAAAGGGTGCAATAAGTGAACTTCCATTCTTTCTCAAATACGGTTGGAAATTCATCACTTGGACATGGATTCGGATTGCGCAAGTCATAAGGGGAGTATTTTCTTTTACTCTTTCTTTATTTTCCTTTTCTCACATTGAGGACAATGTGAAGTTTAAGTGTGGGGGAGGAAATATGTGAACTTGCATTCTAATGCTATGTGATGATATTTTGTGGATTTAAATGCTTAGAAATATTGGAATTGTGTTTGAATTATTTGCCATGTGGATAATTTGCTTGAAATTGGGTTTGTTGGCAGGAAGTTTTCATCCATTTATAAGGAGAAACTCTGTAAAAATTTTTCTAAAATCTTTTCCAATATTTCACTATGGCCCAAAAGTTCTTCAAATTTTTGCATTTTCATTCAAAAAGGGCAAAGTATTCCAACCTTAAGTGTTTTATTCTTCCAATTGTTGAAACTTTATGTGTATTTTGGAAGGTTTAGTCCTCATTTAACTTGGAAATAGTTATTATGCAATTAGAATTTTTACATTTTAGAAAGTATATTTGGTAAAGTGAGGAAAATTATGCCTATAATTTTACATGTTTAATGAGATTTCTTCTCTTTACTTAATTTTGCAAGTAAGTGATTGATATAGTCGATAAAGGTTATATTCCTCCTTTGATTATTCTTATATATTTTCTAAGAGGGGTTATCTATTTATTGTCCTTTATTTCTGAAAAAGAAAAAAAAAAGAGAAAGTAAATAAAAATTGTTCTACTCCAATGATTCATGTACCGAGTAACCGGGGGTTGGCATCAACAAATGTCGACATTCGCGTAAAAAGGTACTTGAATTAAGAGTATGCATAGCAACTTGAATAAGTGAAATATTGAGTAACCGGGGATCTTCACCTAAAAGTGTCGATTTTCGCGTAAAAAGGCATTCTCACTATTTAAGTAAAATTTGTGTGAATAAATCCCTCTTAGTTATAGAATTTTGAGAAAAAGATGATTATAGGAGGAGGAAAGCTATAAATTGACTATGTGATTTGCTTATTTGTAAAATTAATTTAGGGTAAGAGATTAAGTTTAACTTGTTGAATTTAGGGTATAATTATCTTTCCTTTACTTGATATTATGAGTATTTAGTGTAAATTGAATAATTGTATAATGATTATTTTCCAAGTCTTGAGGAATTAAATTGGACAAAGTGCATATATTATTTCACCTCTTGAATCATTGCATTTGATTATGTGTGAATTGCTTGAGGACAAGCAATGATTTAAGTGTGGGGGAGTTTGATAAGTGACTAATTTACGTAATAATTGTATGACATTTTATATTATTTTTAGTTACTTTGGGTATATTATTGGAAGAATATGAATCATTTTGGCTATAATTGGTGAAAAATGCTTTTAAGTGATTAAATGAGGTTTTTATCACTTTTTACTTGGATTTTGTGTATTTTGACAGTTTTGACACATTTTCGTATTTCGGCTATAACTTGAGTTAAAATGATCGGATTGGGATGATTCTTGAACCCATTTGAAGATAAGAGATAGATCTACAACTTTGGTGAAGACATCTAAATCCAGTTTGAAGGTTTTCCAGGTCAAAATGCCGAATTACAATAGCAAATTTCTACTGGTCGAAACTGGAACAGGGCAATGAGCAGGTAAGGGTATTTCAGTCATTTCTCAGCCTACACAGATCCAAATGAGGTGATTCTTGATGCATTGGAAAGCTAACTCAAAGGGCTACAAGTTTTATGTTTTGGTCAAGAGCTAAATCAGCTTTTATCATCAAGAAAAGATCGGTTGAAGTTGGGCCAAAAACAGAGCAAGTGATCCACACTCGGATCCACTATTCATCCGAACCCTCGGTTGTTTCTGGGTTAGTGGATCTGAGCTCGGATCCATATGGATCCGAGGTACTGTAGCAGCTCGGATCACTGGTCAGAAAAGGCTGCTCTGTACGCGTAAAACTCAATTTCACCTCCACCAACTCACATTGGATGCTAGACATGTGAGAAACATTCCCAGCTGTAAAAGGGAGATGTAATCCTCATTTCTTGACCACCTTTCATCATAAAAGAGCAAAATTCATTGCAAAAAGGGGATGGGGAGTTCATAGCAGAAAAATAGAGAGACATACGGGAGAAGCTTGAAGTTGCAGAAATGTAGCTCTTTCATCTCCCTAGTGTTAGTTTAGCTTAGTATAGAGTAGTGTAGCTTTTCCATTCTTGTTTATTATCTAGATTAGGATGAAGATGGAGGATGAAGAAGACAAGGAAGAAAGCTCATGTGACAAGGGTTGTATTCCTTCCAAACTCTTTATCTTTTGTATTTGATTCCAAATTTAGTTAATATACAAGTTCTGGATTTTGTGTTCAATATGTGTTTCTAAAGTTTATACCTTGGGTTTGGTTGAACTTTCTATGATTGTTAGTGTTAATTGTTTGGTTATTTGACTGCTATGATTTGAGCAAGTTATTTAGCACTTTAGCTCTTGAATTCATGATTAATCTGGTACCATTAATTGTGATTATCTAAGGTGTTGTTTCTGCAATGAAAATTGAGATTTAACACTAGTTCAAGAAGTGCTAAACATAGGGAGTACACTCACGAAAGTAGAGGTGCACTTATGTGATTTTTAGTGATTCATTTCATGTAATTTCATTGAAGAAATGAACTTGTAGCTAATTTCATAACCATGAAAATAGGTATGGATTAGTTATGAGTATAATTGATTCACTACGAAAGTAGGATTCAAATGCATAAGGAAATTACACCATAATTAGCCTAGATGTAGTACTCAATGATCCAAATATAGCACTTGCATGAGTAGTTGGGGATACCACAACCTAAGGAGCTTTTATTTGCTATTTTGTATAATTTGAGTAGGTAAAATTTGTTATAATTCATTGATAGTCTAAATAATAGAGAAGCTTTAGTAGTACCGGTAATTGCAATCTTCCTTGTGGGATCGACCCTTAATACCCTATACTCGCTCACGATTCGTATACTTGCGATAAATCGCGTGTGGGGTGTTTAGGAGTTTATAAATATAAAACTTGATTAGAATGAGGCAAAATGTATATGTATACTCCGCGCACGTCATGGGACATAATTCTTTACTCATGAACCTAAGAAATCTCTCCTTTTATGAGTAATCTCTTACATTAAACCCAAATTTACAAATCAATTTTCGAACTCACTTTAATACTCAACGCAAGTCCTCCTCATCACCTAAGGTTACCTCTTCTCCCAATCATGGACTTGCTCTTCTTTCCCCCTGCCAAACCCATGGCACACTTGGTCTAACACTAGCCAAACTCTTTAGCCCTTTTGGCACTTCGGCCCATTATCAAGAAGAGAATTTTCATCGGTCCAACTTAGAGAAGAATTCACTTGCCCGTGAGTAGCCCAGTCTCATAACTTGAAACTCTTATATCAATTTGATAGGGAGAAACACCTCGAGAGAGTCCACCAAAGAACCCAACATGTAAGTCAGGAACCCAACTCTAATCCAAAAGTTTAAACCATTAAATTTTGAACCCTTACTTACATATTAACTTTCTTTCTCTATCTCTCGGACCAATGTGAGACATAATCCTTTACTTATGAATCTAACAATAACTTCAAGCTGGTCTTGATGAAGAGCAGTTAATGCATGCTTCTTTGATGATTTTGGGTTACTGTTGCAGCTAAATGGGATTCTAATTGTTCCTTAATAAGACTGATGATTGGCAAGAGCTAATGAGGATTATCTGTTATTGTAACCCTCTGTTCCTTAACAAATTTTCTGTCTTTTTCATAGTATAATCTATATATCAGTTTTTTGGATAAATATTTTCAGATGAATCTTAGTAACACTAGCTTAATTGAGGAAGTACACAAATACAATGCTCAATTTTTATTGGGGATACCAGATTGTAATATTTGTGTAGAAGTTCTTTACAATGATGCAAAGATGCATTGGATTGTTTTTTTTTTATTTGTACTCCTAATTTTATCAAGAAAATTTCTTGAATATGAGAATCTTCCTTATTCTCTTTAGTCGCATTTCAGCTTAGAATGGTAAAAATTGTAAACATAGCTGCAACAAAATATGATGAATCAATGATGGGTAACGTTTTTTATGAAAATTGTGAGTTTTGATTTGCTCAAGATAAAGGAACTTGATTGTAAATTTGGTTTTCACAGTAATAAGATCCAAATTTTAGATCTCTTAAAGTAGTAGTTGAAAATATTTATATTCCCATGAAAAGTTTTTATAATGTAGATTGGTCATCTTGTTTATTCTTAGTGGTATTATTGATAAACTCATATAATTTGTTGTGTAAATAGGAGAACCAATCTATTTCTGTTATAACAATGAAAAGGTTTGTCTTTTAAAATATTAAATTCTACAAAAATAAGAAAAAGCATAAAAAATGCTCTACAGCAATAAGAATTGAGACAAATTTAATAGCAGTGAAGTTTTTGGAATATTAGGCACAAATAATTGCAAAATAAGTTTGTCTAACGAATGCACTCCTTGATCAAGGTAGTTTTTTTTTTTAAAAATAATGACACTAAATTGTCTCAATAATTATGAGTTTTTGTTGATAGGATATTTATTATGTGTAAATGAGGCCCTAATAAGAAAAAATGTTTTCTTGATAAAGTTTTTTTGTTGTTACGTAGTCCCAAGTACTACACTAGAAATTAATATTTCATACAACTAGAAATGCTATTTGTGATGTTGAGTCTTATTTTTCAGAAAAAAAATCTTCGACATTCTTAAGAATTTCATATACATAAGTTTTAGTAATAAAGTAGATGAATTTTATTATATTTTCAAACAAATGATAAATTTTGTGAATGGTCAAAAGTTACAACTTGCCATACAAAGCTATTAAAAGTTAGAATCAGTGAGTTTAAGTCAAACAATAGTAATTTTTTGTCCAAAAAAATGGTATCTTTTACTAATGAAATGTTAAATTTGGTGGATGGAACAAACTTTCTACTTTATTGCACAAACTCACTATTTTACTCAAAAAAATTACAAAAATTGGAATAAGTTTAATTCAAATAGTAGTAATTTTTGTCCAAAACAAAAGTATATTTACTAATAAAATAGTAAATTTGATGAATGGATCAAACTTGCTGCTTTATTTGACAAACTTCGTATTTTACTCGAGAAAACTTACCATAATTGGAATTGGTAAGTCTAATTCAAATTATAATAAGTTTTTGTCAAAAATGGTAATTTTTATTGATAATATGGTAAATTTGGCAAACTGATCAAACTTATTGCTTTATTAATTACATTTACTATTTTATTCTGCAAACTTACAATAGTTCGAATCAGTATGTTTAAGTCAAATAATTGAAATGTTTTGTCAAACAATAGTAAATTTTATTAATAAAATGGTAAATTTGATGAATTGTTCAAACATACTACTTTATATAAGTATTTATCTATGACTTTCCGCTTACTTTACATAAGTATTATCTATGACTTTCCACATCTGCACTAAACATTTGGGCATAGTGATGGTCCTCCATCTTTCTAGGAGATTGCTAAAATGTATTAACTGGTTCTACTTCATGTTCTTGGCTCTTTGCTTTTCTTGCCTACACCTTTTTATCCTCAAGTTCTTTTACTTTTCTAAACAAAATGCACAAGAAAACGGAAGAATAAGGAGGCACAGAAGAAGAACACAATAACAAGAGGTGTAATGAATCTGCCAGAAGACATATTGCTCCAAATTCTCTCATGGCTGCCTGCAGAATCTTTAATTAGATTCAAATGTGTCTGCAAAGCATGGTATGCCCTTCTTGAGGATCAAAATTTTATCTATACACATGTAAACAATATGATCAATCCCATTAGACGAAATGTCAATGCTCATCTACTCATCAGCTGCCGTAGTTCCATGACTAACAAAAGAGTCATCTCATTATCTAGGGATTCCTCACTTGATAGATTCATTAATCAAGATCTGCCACCATTTTTTAGCAACAATTTTGGCCAAATTAGATTGATAGGTCCATGTAATGGTATTATCTGTTTGTATGGCTATCCAGACCAGATTGCCCTGTGCAACCCTTCAATAGGACAATTCAAGATCTTGCCTCCTTCACAAGTTTCACGGCCCCATGACATAAAGGTCCGTGGAGGCGATATCGGGATAGGTTTTGACTCCAAAATCAAGGATTACAAGGTGATACAAATTTTGTTTTGCATTTCTAATCAGAGCGGCCTGTATTATCATGTTGAGATATACTCATTAGGGACAGATTCTTGGAGAAAATATGATGCAGCTGTTCCAGCTAATGTCATGTATACCAATATGTGGAGTATGGTATACAAAAATGAGACATTTTGCTGGTGGGCGCAAAATGGTAATACCGAGGTGATACTTTCCTTCAACATGAGCAAAGAAATCTTCCAAGAGACACCGTTGCCATCAGATATAGAATGTTTTGGTGGAAGGCACAGAACTACGCGATCCATCGTGCCATTGAACGAGTCCATTGCGCTGATTGTTTACCGTATGAAGGAAAAGGAGAAAGTTTTTGATGTTTGGGTGATGAATGAATTAGTTTTAGGAGCTCACGAGAAGTCTACTTGGACTAAGCAACTAAGTATTGGTCCTATTTCAGGTGTTGAAAGGCCACTGGGATTTTGGAAGAGCGGTGAACTCGTTCTGGAAAATTGTTCTCGAGAGCTGGTTCTCTATGATAGAAAAACTAAGGAAATTAAGAATCTTGGACTTCATGGCAAAAGGGATAGATTGGAAGTCCTTGTTTATTATGATAGCATAGTTTCTGTCCAAAGAGTTTGAAACTCTATCTTTTTCACAATCGAAAAGTGCAACCCCAAAACATTGTAATTTTCAGAGAAGAAATTACCAATTCTGGATAGACATGAATTTTTTGGAGAAGAAACTGCACTTGTTTTCATAATCTACGCTTCGACTTGCTTCCAACTTTTAATTGGGGCCTAAATATTTCTAAGGACCCAAAAACAGTGTCAACTACAGAAATCGCGATAGCTTTAATTTTTTTCTTTGTTTCCATTTTTTTAGGCAATAGATTTTGTTGTTGCTTGGCCAAAAAAGATTATCCACATAAATACACAATAACATTTTGGACCTAAATAGATAGTTGTAGGGAAATAAATTCTCAAATCAAATTTTCTATTACTTTTTGCTTCATAAAGTTGATACATGAACCGTACAGAGATGTTCCTAAAGACAGATTTTTCTGAAAATATCAAGTGCCTTTGCCAATGCAATTGTTATTTGTTTATCTAGTGAAACAGCAACTGAATTTTTTTGGCAAAATCTCCAACAAGCTTCTAGACAAAAAAATAAATAAATAAAAAAGCTTCTAAACACTTTAAATCAAGATATACATTTACTACCTTCCTTGAAGAAAAACCCATATATCAAATCTTTTACAATCAAGGCTTTCATCCTTCTTCTCGTGTGGTTTGAAGTCGGGCTTTTGATCTTTCTTCTCGAACCATTACTACAAGATGGAACGAGATTTTAGGAATGCTGATTCTGAAAGAGGAATGGATAGATTTTCTGGTATGTATGGATTCTGATGTGAAATTGATTATTGGTGCTAACCGGATAGAAAGCAAAAAAAAAAAAGAAGATCTTTTTGTTGTTTCTAATTTATTTAAGAATTGAACACTTATCTTTGGGTTTGTACACAATTTCAAATAGCGTTCTTCCTTGATCCAAGATTCATCGTATCATGGAAATTACTGGTTAAAGAGAAAAATTATCCCTTCTATATTCACAAAGCTCTGCAATGAATAGACTAGGATTGAGCTGGTGGGTGGCTTTGACTTGTGAACAGCTGAAGAATAGCCTGAATGGTGGAAGCAAAGGAATATAACAGACGAAATTGATTAATTGATTAGCCAAATTAATTTTCTATTATAATTCAATTTGATTTCAATTTTTGTCAAAATTTTATTTTGATATTTTCATTTCAATCTTCATCTCTAAAATCAAATTCAATCAAATTTATTTAATTGATCAATGATTAACTGACTGATTATCACCCTTCATTATAAATACTACACTTTTTTTGAAACCACTATTCAGAATTGATGCTATCATGATATTATTAGTACCATGATTGCTTAAATTACATATAGACTGCCAACGGGGTTGACTTACTTGAACACCACCTGTTTGGAGTGGTTCAAACATGGCTTAGTTCATTTAATAGTGTTAAACCATATTAATTTATTTATGTAATATTTATAAATGTATAAAATTAATATAATTTCAATGAAATAAATTGTTTCTATGCACCAGTCCTTTTCAATTTTTTTCTATTTTTTCCATGCGTCCAAATTTCCACCAATACAAGAAGATCCATCTTTAATATCACACAATCATTCAATTTTTTTGATTGCATGTTACATATGACTTGTTAAGTAATTTCATTCACTCTATGGACATGCTTTGAATCACATATCCACTCAATATATGCTAGTGTAGATTTTCTAAATACTAAAATGAATAAAATTTGGCAGAACTTCCCTGTTTTTGGAACATTTGCCCACTTAACCAAAATCACCAGACCAACCAAATCAAGATATGATTTGAGATACCTTCACTTTACGTACATCTAGCACGCGTTGACGGGCTTTTCATATATGTACAAGTTAAAAAAAATCCGATTTACACCCGTTTCACTGCAAGTATACAGGTCAACTAGTAGTTTAGAGCATGTATCGGGTCGATCCCACGAGAAAGATTTGAACAATTACCGGTGTTACTAAATCTTCTCTATTATTTAGACTATCAATAAATTATAAGAAATGAAACCTACTGAACTTATACAAAATAACAAATGAAAACTCCTTAGGTTATGGTATCCCTAACTACTCATGCAAGTGCTATTTTTGGATCATTGAAAACTACTATCTTGGCTAGCTATGGTGTAATTTCCTTATGTATATGAATCCTACTTTCGTAGTGAATCAATTATACTCATAACTAATCCATACCTATTCTCATGGTTATGAAATTAGCTACAAGTTCATTTCTTCAATGAAATTACATGAAATGAATCACTTAAAACCACATAGGTGCACCTCTACTCTCGTGAGTGTACTCCCTATGTTTAGCATTTCTTGAACCAGTGTTAAATCTCAATTTTCATTGCAGAAACAACACCTTAGATAATCACAATAAATGGTACTAGATTAATCATGATTTAAAGAGCTAAAGTGCTAAATAACTTGCTCAAATAATAGCAATCAAATAGCCAAATAATAAACACTAACAATCATAGGAAGTTCAACCAAACCCAAGGCATAAACTTTAGAGACACATAAATAACATAAAATCCAGAACTTGCATATTAACTAAACTTAGAATCAAGTACAAAAGATAAAGAGTTGGAGAAGAGATAACCCATGTCACTTGAGCTTCAACTCCTCCTTCTTCATTCCTATCTTCATCCTAATCTAGTCAATCTACAAGAATGGATGAACTATACTAGTCTACACTAAGCTAACCTAATACTCAAAAGATGAAAGAGCTACATTTCTGCACTCTCCAAGATCTCCCGTATGTCTCTCTATCTTCCCTTCAATCTTGCAAGTTTTGGCTATTTCAAGACAAAGGTGGTCAAGGAATAAGGCTTACACCTCCCTTTTACAGTTGCAAAGTGCTTCTCACATGTCTGGCATTACATATGACTTGTTGGAGGTGAAATTGAGTTTTCCGTGTAAAGAGCAGCCTTCTCTGACCACAATCTGGCCAGAAATCCGGCCATAAATCCGGCCAAGTTCCAGCCGGATTGCTACAGTGACTTTTTGTGCACTTTCGGCTCAAACTTCACTGCTGCTCTGATTTTGCCTCAACTTCAACTGACCTTTTCTTGATAATAGAAGCTGATTTAACTCTTGACCAAAACATAAAAGTTGTAGTCCTTTGATTTAGCTTTCCAATGCATCAAGAATCACCTCATTTGGATTTGTGTGGGCTGAGAAATGACTAAAATACCCTTGACTGCTCATTGCCCTGATTCAGCTTCGACCAAATGAAATTTGCTACTGTAATTCGGCTTTTTGACTTGGAAAACCTTCAAACTGGATTCAGATGTCTTCACCAAAGTTGTAGATCTATCTCTTATCTTCAAATTGGTCCAAGAATCATCTCAATCAGATCACTGTAACTCAAGTTATAGCCGAAATATGAAAATGTATCAAAACTGTCAAAATACACAAAATCCAAGTAAAAAGTGATAAAAACCTCATTTAACCACTTAAAAGCATTTTTCACCAATTATAGCCAAAATAATTCATTTTCTTCCAATAATATAACCAAAGTGACTAAAAATAATATAAAATGTCATACAATTATTACGTAAATTAGTCACTTATCACGCGTTGCCAGGCAAGAGCTATTGATTACAAAAACAAGTCAATTAGAGAACAATATGCACAGAAGAAATGTGTTTGTTAACACATCCTACAGAACTTGCCCACATTGGAACCAATTTCGTACTATCAACTTGGTTTTCATCTGAGCTTGTTGAATACATGAAAGACTACTCTGTCTCCATATAACAACATCAATCCATCGCAAAGTGGTCATTCCAAAATACAATAAGGCATATGGAACCACCTAAGCCATTAACACAAAATATAGGATTCCAAGAATGGCATAATTCCAAGAATGGCTAACTAGTTTCCGATCAATTTGATTTCTCTATGCCTCGGTGTCACTAAATTTAAGACCTTTGAGCTAATAATAACTTTCGCTTCTCTTCAAGTTGAAATTTTCAGTTTTAGAACTTTGCGTACCATCCTCAGCTTCAACCTCCAAATTGTTTTCCTGCATCTCGTTTTGAAAAGTTACAGTCGCATTAGTGAAGAGTGAAGTCAAAGTTTGAGGGGAATAAGTAAATGAATAGCCAAACCATTAGCCCACCACCAACCTCTTAAGGATTGGTGGGGTGGGAGGTCAAGGTTTCGAAGCTTGCCTCCCACCAATTGCCACATAGTGGCTCTTCTAAAAAATCCAAACGGGTGCACTACACACCCCCATTTGGTTCGGTGGTGTTTCAGTTCTCACCTGCCCCCCATAGGTCCAGTTGGATCTCCCCTTAAATAGATTAGGATAGAGTAGGATATAGATAAAATAGAAGCCCCTCCATTCTTGTTTTTATAAGCAACATTAAAGAAAGCCATAGGTGATAGGGTATAATTTGTTAGTAATTTTATTATTGATTTGCCCTTCTATCGCTGACAAATATTGTGTTAATTGCTGATATTTACTCATATTTGGTATTTGGAATCAATTTCAGGAGTGAAGCAGAAAATTACCAAAAAGGAGGGACTTGTATGGAAAAATGCAGACTTCTAAGGGCTTCAACCTTTGGGCCCTTGAATTGGTGGGGACCACAAGCTAGTGCAAGGCATTGAGTCATTTGGGCTCTTCAAAGAAAGCAACGTAAAGAGACTTGGAAGAAGAAGTACTTTGGAGGCTTTGTCCACATGTGTGGGGACCACCTAGATAGCTTTAGTCTATCTTTCTTTTGTTTCTTAAATAGGGATAACGTAGGGAAGGAAGACGGCACCTTTTAGTTTAGTTTTTAGCCTAGCCTTTAGTTCTTCTCTTTTCTCTCCTGACTGGCCTCTGACACACGCCAGGTGTTCGACAATATTCCCCAACGGGAAAAGCACCCTTTATTCCTTACTTTCTAGTAAAAAAACAATGCCTTCGCAATTTATTAACACGTGTGATGATTTAATTATGCGGCGTGGCTAAGTCTTCCGTCTAGTCAAGGGTCAACTCGACGGCGCAGTCCCGAAAATCTGTGAGATCTAATTAGTTTTCACGCGCTCCTTAATTTATTAATATTTGCACGTTGCCTGCTTGTATTTTCATGGGATTATTTTATTACTTGGATCTCAAGGGCCCGATGTTCAATGTGATTTATTAATCTCGTGCCAATTTAGTCAATTAAATCCGTAATTGTTTGATTGATTAATATTAGTGGCAACTGGTGTGTTTACACATTAGGGGAACGTGCAATCTAATTTAAATAACCCTCGTAGCGTGTTATTGATTAGGGTTGAATTTTTCTGGCTATTAATGCAATTGAAAAATTAATTCCTACGGTCGTACCTAGGAATACTCTTCTGGTTAGGGGTGATTAATGGTCGTACCTTGGTCATGTATAAATTAAGAAAAAATTGGTCATTAGAGCTCCTCGATGGCTATAACTAGTCTATTAATAAATTAAGTGAACCTCTCTTGAATCAATGATCGGATAAATGGACTGTGCCTAAGTAGTTGTATCCTTGGCTAGAATTTATTTATTCTTGATTTAATTCCTGTTATATTTGTGCTAGTTAATTATTTATTTTTAGTTGGATTGTTTAATTGTTTTTAGTTGCATATCGGTGAAATCCCCCTCTTACCAACTGGGCTTTAAACGAGACAAATATCCCCAGTCCCTGAGGAGACGACCCTACTTGCCACTGTCTACTATTTAGTAAATTTCGTCAATTAATTAATTCAGGTATATCGGATTCAGCAAACTCTTCGGGAACAGGATAAATCAAGTAACCCATTGCACACCTAGAGTCCCTGCTCCAGCATCTAGGATTAATTTTTGACTGCTTTTGGTGGTATTTAGGTTTTTATTATTATTATTGCACAGGTTCGGCTCCTGTCAATTTTTGGCGCCGTTGCCGGGGACTGGCGTTATTATTTGTTTCTTTTTAAATTCATTTTTTTTTGTCCTAATTTTCTGGTTTTCTTCTAGTGTATGCCTCGATCTTCTCGTACAGGTGATTTGATTTTTGACACTGAGGTAGAGAAGACCGCACGTAGAACGAGAAAGAAAACCAGACAGCTCAGAGAGGAGCACTCCAGTGCTACATCTCAGAGACCTGAGTCAGGAGTTGAACCAACAGATTCATTTGGTGACACTTCGAGTGACTCGGAGCAAGAAGAAATCCCCATGGCTAATGCACGAACATTAAGGGAGTTGGCTGCCCCTAATTTAAATCAGCAGCCTTTGTGCATTACTTTCCCGAGTTTGAGTGAAAACACCTCATTTGAGTTAAAATCTGGTCTGATTTCTCTTTTACCCTCTTTTCATGGTTTACCAGGTGAGGAGTCGTATAAGCATCTGCAGGAGTTTGATGTCGTGTGCAACAGTATGAAGCCCCTGGATATTACAGAAGAGCAGATAAAAATAAGGGCATTTCCCTTTTCCTTGAAGGACTCTGCAAAGGACTGGTTATACTACCTACCACCAGGTAGCATTACCACGTGGGACCAATTGAAGAAAAAGTTCTTAGATAAATATTTTCTTGCGTCCAGGGCTGCAAGTCTGAGGAAAAAAATTTGCGGGATCAAATAGCACCCAGGGGAGTCACTTTATGAGTATTGGGAACGGTTCAAGAAGTTGTGCAGAATGTGTCCCCAACACCAAATAAGTGAGCAGTTGCTCATACAGTATTTTTATGAGGGGTTCCTTTTCAGAGACAGAAGTATAATTGATGCTGCAAGTGGAGGGGCACTGGTGAACAAAACCCCTCAGGAAGCACGGGAGTTAATAGAGGGGATGGCAGAGAATTCACAACAATTCAGTTCGAGAGAGGACATCCCAATACGTAAGGTGAATGAGGTAGAGACATCCTCTATGCAGCAGCAGCTAACTGAGTTGACCTCGTTTGTTAGGCAACTGGCTGTAGGGAATGCATCTCAGGCCAGGGTGTGCGGGATTTGCACTGGTATGGGTCACTCTGCAGACATGTGCCCAATGCTTCAGGAAGAAACTGCAGAACAGGTGAACATGGCTGACCACGCGCCCGCGCCAAGGAAGCAGTACGACCCTTACTCAAGCACCTACAACCCAGGGTGGAGAGATCATCCCAACCTCAGTTATGGAGGGAATAAGCAACCCAACTTTACACCGAACAGGCAGTCTAACTTTGTGCCAAATAAGCCACCAGGGTACCAGCAGCAATACCAACCCCGACCACCTCCGCCCCCAAGCTCTGGTCCATCTTTGGAGGAGATGATGAAACAAATGATGACAACCATGGCGCAAAATCAGCAAAGGACGGAGGCAACCATTATGCAAAATCAGCAAAGGACGGACTCCGAAATGCAGGATATAAGGAATCAGATAAGTCAAATGGCCACAACAATCAACCGTTTGGAGTCCCAAGTAAATGGAAGATTGCCATCCCAACCTGAACTGAACCTGAAGAACGTAAGCGCAATGACTTTAAGGAGCGGGAAGGAAATTCAGGGGCCTGAACCTATGATCCCTAAGGATAAGGATGAGGAAAAGATCGAAAATGAACTTGAGAGGGAGGACAGCAATGGTGCAGATCTAAAGGTACTTCCAGACCCAATAATTACAGTTAAAACTAATCCCCCTCCATTTCCTTGCAGGTTGGAAAAATCGAAGAAGCAGGACAAGGAGAAAGAGATCCTGGAGGTGTTTCGCAAGGTAGAGATCAATATCCCCCTACTAGACGCCATCAAGCAAGTGCCGAAGTATGCAAAATTTCTGAGGGACCTATGTGTCAATCGAAGGAGGCTGAGGGGAGATGAAAGAGTTATTGTTGGGGAGAATGTGTCAGCAGTTCTCCAAAGAAAGCTACCACCAAAGTGTGGGGATCCAGGTAGGTTTACTGTCCCATGCAAGATAGGTAATACTCTGATTAGAAATACCTTGCTGGATTTAGGAGCATCGATCAACGTAATGCCAAAATCTATGTATGCTTCTCTGAATCTCGGTCCATTAAAAGAAACCGAGATAATAATTCAATTAGCTGACCGAACAAATGCATACCCTGATGGGTTGGTCGAGGATGTGCTGGTTAAAGTTAATGAATTGATATTCCCGGCTGACTTTTATGTACTTGACATGGATGATGATCATTCCCCTGACCCCTCACCTTTGCTACTAGGTAGACCCTTTTTTAGCACAGCACAGACAAAAATTGACGTTAATAAGGGTACATTGTCCATGGAATTTGATGGAGAACTAGTCCACTTTAATATTTTCGATACAATGAAACATCCTGTTAACTCTCACCCTGTGTTTGCTATTCATGCTATTAATCCCTCTGTGCAAGAATTTTCTGAGTTTGCTTGTAGGGATAAATTCAAACTTACTGAGAACAAGTATAAGGGGATGAAAGCACTGTATGAGGTGAAAAGGAGTAGAAAATTAAGAAAGAAGGCTGCACTCAAAGGCTATTTGGATCCTGGGGGAGGGCCACCGATTTCCAGGAAAATTGAGTTACACCCAGATTGAAGAGTGGTGTTCAATGTCTAGCCAAAGACATTAAAGAAAGGCGCTACTTGGGAGGCAACCCAAGACTATTTGTTTCAGTTTTTATACATTTTTGAAGTTTTAGTTAAGTGTTAATGTCAATTAATAGGTTGATGGTTGGTGACAGGAAATTGGCAGTTAGACGTGCCCACGCCAGGTGGTCACGCCTGTGGGAAAGAAATTTTCGTTCATGATCTGTCCATGGCAGGTGGTCACGCCTGAGGGAAAGAAAATTTTCGTTCATGAGCTGCAGACTCTATAACAGTTAGATGTGCCCACGGCAGGTGGTCACGCCTGAGAGAAAAGAAATTTCGTTCATGATCTTAGACTCTTAGCAGTACGTGCCCACAGCCAGGTGGTCACGCTAAAAGATCTAAAATTTTCGACGGAGTGGTCAAATGACAGGGGAAAGTTAGGCGTGCCACGCCTAGACAGAGGTTCCTTATTCTAAAAAAAAAAAAAAAAAATATTTTACAAAAGCAATTTCAATTTTTGGAGAATTTCGGTAAGACTAGTTAAAACCAAAAAAAAAAAACCATTTTAATTTCTTTTTCTTCTTTTCTTCTTTCTTTCCTTCTTTTCTTCTTTCTTTTCTTTCTTCCTTCTTCCCCACTGCCCCTGCTTTCCCCTTTTCTCTTGTTCCTTCAACCAGAGCCGCCGCCTGCCCGAGCTCCGCGACAGCCGCGCCACCAGCACGCCGCACTCCAGCTCTGCGCACATCGCCGCCGTTGCTGTCTGCCACGAGCGCCTCCACCGTCGCCTCCAGGCCTCCACCAACCCACGCCGCGCGCCGCTAGTCCTCTCTCTTCCATCGCCCAAACCACGCCGCCCGTGAGCCAAACCCAAGCCCAGTGCCACCACAGCCCCCTGCGCGTGGCACCAGATCTCACTCCCCTCCGGCCGCCGCCGACAGCGCGCAGCCCAACCCAACCGCGCCTCGCACCACCAAGCTCCCCTAATCTCTCCTCCACTCTGCCTAAGCGCCGCTCCTCCCTCACGAGCTCTCAGCCGTGCCTCTCTCCAGCTCCAGCTTCACCTCGTGTGCCACCAGCTCTTCGCACGCAGCCTCCTTGCTCCGCACAGCTCGTCCAGCCCACGGCGCACCACCACCGCCACTCCAGCTTTCCTCCGGTTCTGTCCGCTGTCCTCCACCGCCACTGCTGTCGGCTATCTCCACCAGCGGTCAACCTCCTACTTCCTCCCTCGCGCGCAGTTTTCGCCCACAACCAGACCACCTCACGGTCCACTTCGCTGAGGAGCCGCACCGCCGCTGTCCGACGCTCCTCCATTGCTACGTCATCACCTGTCAAAATTGACAGGTGGAGGTATTGTAATTTCTTCCCCGATTAGCATAAATTTCTGGAATTTGTGTTTGGGTTTCTGATGAATAGAAGAAGGTGTTGTTTTGGGCAATTTCTAGGGTAAAATTTTGGACGGAATTGGGTTTAATTGCTGCCATACGTGGGGATATTTTTCTGATATTTATTGAGTTGCTGCTATTTGATTTAAATCCTCCCTGTGTGTACACCAGTGGTACTGGTTGCATTGTTGCTTACAGTTTCTTGATCAATAGTGCTTAAATTGTTTTTCGAATCCTGAACGTGGTTGCTGGAATTGCCAATTTCTGTGGTCAATTGCTAATTCTAGCAGGTTGAATTGGGTATTTAACTGTCCAATTGGAGACAGTTGTTACGATTTTGGGTCCATTTGTGTTTAAATTGTATAATTTGTGTCGAGTTGTGGGTAATTTGCTGCGGCTGTTGGTTAAATTAAGAGGTGCCTGTTACGCTTAAATTTATTCTGAATTTGACTACATTTGGACCACAGGGGCTGATTAATTGCATTTGTTATTAGTGTTGAGGTATTCGTATAACCTATGGGTGATTGAATTGTGCCTATTGTTCATTGGGTTGGTTTTAAACAAAAAAAAAATTTGTTATTACTTTGAAATTCCTGTTTCCATTATCTGTTGGCAATTGTAGTCCCTTGTGATTAGAGTGACATCTAGAGATCATGGTAAGGCCAAGATCCGCTTCTAAGTTTAGGACACCTAGACACTCGCAGCCTCCTCCTACCCCAGGGGCTAACGACTGGGTCCAACTCCGAATGCAAGTTGCATAACATGGTGCAGAATTTGGCAGCACTCCGCCCGACCCACTCCTGTTTTGACAATTTCAGGGAAGTACCGTTACCCTTCTCCTTCCTTTTGCTGTTAGTTTATCACATTGAGGGCAATGTGTGAATTAGGTATGGGGGGGTCAGTTTGGGGTGCTAGTATTTTTGTTTTTAGTTTCTAAAGGCTGTTCCTTTATTTTTAGTTTGATATTTATCTCCCTTTTCGTTTATTTTCTTTTCTTTTTCTAGTGGTCAGTTCTTTTATGACTACCAAGTTTTGATGCTGGATTGTTGCCTCTAATTATGCTATTGCCAAGTTTTATTAAAAAGGTATCAAGTTGATGTGGTTGAGTTCAGGAGTATCTCTTTGGTGAATATCAATAATTGCTTAACTTTTCCTATTTTTGGTTAACTTTTCTAAGCATGGGGAATGATTGTTGGCATTTTTCATGTGAATTGGTCCATTTATTAATTTTAGTTCTCCATGTTTGGAAATTTGAGGCTGGCTGCTGTTATTTTTTGTGCTATTTTAGTTATTGTGCTATATGGTTGTAAATCAGAGCTGACTGTACTCCGCTAGTGATTACTATTGAGTAACCGGGGATCTTCACCTAAAGTGTCGATTCTCGCGTCAAAAGGTAGTAGTTACTATGAGTGCGTGGTCCCGTAGCGATTGGAGTTGAGTAACCGGGCTCCTCCATCTGTGAAATGTTGGAGTTCGCGTCAAAAGGCTCTAATGGCTATAGATTAAGTCTTTTGTTATTCACAAAAAAAAAAAAAGATTGTGTTTAGTATGTGAATAAGTCAGCTTTCCAGTTTGTGATCTTAATGTCGAGATTTTGGTTAGTAGTTGGGCCATTTGCTGATAAATGTGAATAACCATTCCTTTTTCTTAGATTAGTTTGTTTCAAATTGGAGGAGTTTATAGTTCAGAAGCTAACCGAGGTGATGTTTCTTGATCCCTGATCACTGATGCTTGATAGATGTTTTCCTTGGTATCTTGGCAATAGGGTAGATGGAGCAATACCCATTTTCAAATTTTGGTGTTATTTGTCGTCCCATGCTTGAGGGCAAGCATGATTTAGGTGTGGGGGGAATTGATAGGGTATAATTTGTTAGTAATTTTATTATTGATTTCCCCTTCTATCCCTGACAAATATTGTGTTAATTGCTGATATTTACTCATATTTGGTATTTGGAATCAATTTCAGGAGTGAAACAGAAAATTACCAAAAAGGAGGGACTTGTATGGAAAAATGCAGACTTCTAAGGGTTTCAACCTTTGGGCCCTTGAATTGGTGGGAACCACAAGCTAGTGCAAGGCATTGAGTCATTTGGGCTCTTCAAAGAAAGCAACGTAAAGAGACTTGGAAGAAGAAGTACTTTGGAGGCTTTGTCCACATGTGTGGGGACCACCTAGATAGCTTTAGTCTATCTTTCTTTTGTTTCTTAAATAGGGATAACGTAGGGAAGGAAGACGGCACCTTTTAGTTTAGTTTTTAGCCTAGCCTTTAGTTCTTCTCTTTTCTCTCCTGACTGGCCTCTGACACATGCCAGGTGTTCGACAATATTCCCCAATGGGAAAAACACCCTTTATTCCTTACTTTCTAGTAAAAAAACAATACCTTCGCAATTTATTAACACGTGTGGTGATTTAATTATGCAGCGTGGCTAAGTCTTCCGTCTAGTCAAGGGTCAACTCGACGGCACAGTCCCGAAAATCTGTGAGATCTAATTAGTTTTCACGCGCTCCTTAATTTATTAATATTTGCACGTTGCCTGCTTGTATTTTCATGGGATTATTTTATTACTTGGATCTCACAGCGTGTTATTAAATCCGTAATTGTTTGATTGATTAATATTAGTGGCAACTGGTGTGTTTACACATTAGGGGAACGTGCAATCTAATTTAAATAACCCTCGTAGCGTGTTATTGATTAGGGTTGGGTTTTTCTGGCTATTAATGCAATTGGAAAATTAATTCCTACGGTCGTACTTAGGAATACTCTTCTGGTTAGGGGTGATTAATGGTCGTACCTTGGTCATCTATAAATTAAGGAAAAATTGGTCATTAGAGCTCCTCGATGGCTATAACTAGTCTATTAATAAATTAAGTGAACCTCTCTTGCATCAATGATCGGATAAATGGACTGTGCCTAAATAGTTGTATCCTTGGCTAGAATTTATTTATTCTTGATTTAATTCCTGTTATATTTGTGCTAGTTAATTATTTATTTTTAGTTGGATTGTTTAATTATTTTTAGTTGCATATCGGTGAAATCCCCCTCTTACCAACTGGACTTTAAAAGAGACAAATATCCTCAGTTCCTGAGGAGACGACCCTACTTGCCACTGTCTACTATTTAGTAAATTTCGTCAATTAATTAATTCAGGTATATCGGATTCAGCAAACTCTTCGGGAATAGGGTGAATCAAGTAACCCATTGCACACCTAGAGTCCCTGCTCCAGCATCTAGGATTAATTTTTGACTGCTTTTGGTGGTATTTAGGTTATTATTATTATTATTGCACAGGTTCGGCACCTGTCAATAGGTCCAGATTTTTCATTTGCCTCAGGGTTTATCGAAAAGGCAACATTCCAGCGGTATTAGAACAAATTAGCTACCTCTACTGAGATAAAGTGCTAATTAATATACTAATTAAAGTGAGAAAGCTAAAGGACTACATTGGTTCAATCAGTTCATGGTGACTCTGTGTGAAAGACTTTGATACCATCTCATGAACAAACTCCGTATACAGTTGACTACTTCTATAGGCTGCCAATCGAGTCTACACATGATCTATATGGTCACTATTGACGTATAATACTTTACAGTTGATATCACATACCTTCCACTCTGGATGGGTTTACTTAATCGTGTTAGATAAGGATTATGATCATCGGAAACTTTAAATCCCAGTTTTAGAGCTCAAAACAAGAGGTCCACCTAATATATCAATTATTACACCATTCATGTTCTTCAAAAGCCAAAGCGAAGACAACTCTATTTAGTAATTCTGTTTTAGACATTTAAACATAAGCTTTATGGATATGACGGATCTGTCTAATTTCTCAACATTTTATTAGTCAGAGATCCAAAATTTTCCAACTTGATTAGACAATCTACTGGCCCATAAATTTCATCGAAATACACAAACATCTTTTTTTTAAATAAATATTTTATTTATTTTAAGAAAATTTTGACAGAGTTTTCCCTTATAAATGGACGAAACTCCCTGCCAACAAACTCAAATTCAAGAAAACTAACACATGGCACTTGCTACATTCTAACTCTACGAAAGTTTGGAAATCCCAATTGATGAAGAGCATCATGACCTCAGCTCCGGAACGAAAAGCGGAAACTACAAAAATTCTGCATATCTAGAGCCAATAACCCTCTAATGCGACACGGTAGTTGAGCCACCGTAGAAAAAACTTAAAAGAAACCATGCGCATTGGCATAAGATGCTAGTGAGTCCGCCACAGAATTCCCCTCCCTATAACAGTGAGAGAACCGATAACCGTTAGGGGTAATCCCCCGAATAGCCCGAACGACAGGTCAAACGACAGCGGGCACCCCAGGACCCCGTAAACAACTGATCAAGACAAGGCAATCAAACTCAACAATTAACTGGGAGATCCCCCTTTGAAGCCCCAGTTGAAGACCCAGTAGAAGAGCGCACGCCTCCACTTGCATGGAATTCACAAGACCAAAAACATCAGCAAACGCCAGAATAAACCTACCGTATGAGTCCCTAATTACACCGCCGCCACTCACCCCACGAGATGTGGCATAGCCATCCCTATTTACCATAAAAAACCCATCCCTGGGACACACCCAACGTACCAATGTCGAGGTTAGTGGCCTCCGTACCGCAGACATCGAGTTAAGGAACTCCGTCCATGGAAATGACCATCGTGACATGGCCGGAAAATGCACCTGGACCAGCAACCGCATCTCATGAATGACCCATCCCCGAACCTGTCCAGTCGAGATACTCCAACCCTCAAAACGAGCCGTGTTTCTGGCCTTCCATAGAAACCATACAATAAGTAAGGGCAGCATTCGGTATAGCCAACGCAGTGCCCTTCCTCTGACCTGGGTGAACCACCATGTAGAGCACCGGACCTAACATTAACCATAGAGGATGAAGAGATACCGATCGACTGTTCAAAAAAACCCCAAAGTTCGTCTGCCAAGTCGCCAGTAGAGAAAACATGTTGCAATGCTTCTGACTGAGGCCGCAAGCATCAATGGCACTTAGAAGGGCCATGCACCTGAAACTTCGCCAACACCGCATCCACGGGGAGCCACCCCTGCAGCAATCGCCACATGAAAAAAGACAATTTTTTAGGAATTGTAGAGTGCCAGATATACGCATAGGTCACACCCGGGCTCCAGCTGTACGAACTAACTGATAGGCCGACTTTATAGAGAAACCTCCCGAGGGTTCTAACGTCCAAACAGGCTTATCCAGACCTGTACCAAAACAAGAAAAAGATTCAGCCGCCGCCGCTACAATTTCCGATGGAAAGGATGCCAGTGCCAAAAGATCCCATCGATTGTCCCTCCAATAACCATTAATCTTCCCGTCAGAAGCTAACTCTGGGAACCTCCATGCCAACGGACCAAGTCCACTCCAATTATCCCACCAAAAAAAAGACTCCCCCCCAGACAGGTCTTACTGCAACCACATCTCCATGGAGCATCGAACCGTAAACATCCGAGCACAAGTAGCAGAGAACTTAGGAGAAATAGCCACCTGATTAGGATGTAAACCACCGACATACCTGCCCCGCATAAACTTTGCCCAGAGTGACTGGCCATCCCTAAATAACCACCAAAGCTTACAAGAAAAAGCATCACTGATCGGTTGTAAAGATCGGAAGCCTACCCCTCATTCCTCCACAGGACGGCATAACTTCGACCATGCCGTCCAATGCCTCTTAGGATCGAATTCTGACTCCCCCCAAAAAAATCGAGTAAACATCCGCTCCAACTCAAACAACTACCCCCTCGGAGGCACCAGCACGGTCAAAAGATGAATCGGGATTGAGGTCAATACATGCTTAAAAAGTAGAGCCCGAGCACTCATGGATAACCACTGGCCTCGCCAAGCCGTCAACGCAATGAGATTTTATCCAATAAGCCAGTGAACAACCCTTTAAATCGTCTCCCAACATACAAAGGACAACCCAAGTAAGTGATTGGCAGATCTTTGGTGGAGAAACCTGTAACTCGCGAGATCACCCTGCGACGTGCAATAGACACTTTCTTGCCCACCAAAAAACAACTCTTAGAAGCGTTCACCAGCTGCCCTAAGTTCTTCTGGTATTTATCTAGTACGTCCATCACACATGTCAGCGAGCGTGTAGTCCCATTGCAAAATATAATAATGTCATCAGCATAAACTAGGTGTGTCAACGGAGGGCAACCTCGAGTAACCAGATACGGCGAAAACTGCTGGTTTCCCACTAGGGCGTTCAAACCCCTCAAGAGTACCTTAGCCACAATGATGAACAGAGCCAGAGATAGTAGATCCCCTTGCCTCAATCCCCGAGATGAGTGGAAAGAGCCACAGGGTTTCCCATTCACCAGTATGGAAAAGTGGCAAGAAGAGATCAGCCGCCAGATCATATCTATCCACTGTTCCCCAAACCCAAACCTGCGCATAACTTGTAATAAGAAGCACCAGGAGACCCGATCATAAGCTTTGGCCATATCTAATTTCAATGCCACATTTGCCCCCTAACCTTCCTACTCGACCTCGAACACATTTCCAGAGCCAGCAGTATATTATCAGATATCTGCTTGCCCTCCACAAATCCACTCTGTTGGGGCGAAATTATCTTAGGCAGAATAGCCTCCAAGCGCAGAGCAAGTGATTTAGAGAAAATTTGATTCACAAAATTACACAAACTAATTGGCCTAAACTCTGAGAAAGAAGACGCACCTGGTACTTTTAGAATCAAAGTCAACAGCGTAGCTGTGTACCCCCAAGGTAATTATGCCCCCTCAAAAAAATCGCCAATCGCTCTACACACATCACTCTTCACAACATCCCAACACGTAGTAAAGAAAGAGCCGGTAAACCCATCAGGCCCGAACAATTATCCCCATTTAACTGGAATACCACTCTTTGAATCTCGTCTTCAGTAGGTAATTGTTGAAGAGTCTCGTTGTCTTGCTCTGATACCACCGAGGGGATAATGTCTAGGAGGGAATGATCCACTGGAACTTGTGCTTGTTGCACCAATATTTCAGAGAAGTACTCAATCGCCATGGATTCTATCTGGGACCGGTCGTCTACCCATATGTCATTCATATCCTTTATACGGTGTATATAACTATGCACACACCGCTGCTTAAACTGGGCATGAAAAAATCTAATGTTAGCATCCCCTTCTTTGAGCCACCGAACACAAGTTTTTTGACGCCAATATCTAGCTTCCTGCAGCAGAGCCGCCTTGAGGTCACACTGCACTTGGGTAAGCAGACGTTCACCCTCCTCTATTGGGTTAGTCTCCAAAGACCCTTCCAAAGAAAGGACCCGCTCTTCCCTTTCCCGGACGCAATCGAAAACATTTCCAAATACCTCCTTATTCCACAGTCGCAACGCATCCTTCACCGCCTTCAATTTCGAAAGTAAAACCCTAACCGAGGCCTTCATACTCCACCTCCCAAGCCTTGTGAACCACATTAATAAACTCCCCATGGGACCTCCATACCTCCAGAAACCGGAAGCTGGGTGGGCCACTGCCGATGGCAAAGGAGCAAGTGACCAGCAACGGAGAGTGATCCGAAGCCACTCTAAGCAAGTGTGTCACTGAAGTGTTAACCGCCAAGTCCAACCACATCTGATTCACTAGAGCTCGATCCAGACACTTCCATATCCGGGCCCTCCCCCGGCGATTATTGCACCATGTAAACTTGGGGCCAGAGAAACCCAAATCCGTTAAGGCCGCTTCCTCAGTGAAATTTAAGAACGACTCCACCTCAACAAATCGGAACGGCCAACCTCCTTGTTTCTCCTTTGCGCTAGTAATGACGTTAAAGTCACCTAGAAAGATTGTTAGGACACCCATTTGACTCACCCGAAGTAACTGCTGCCAGAGCTGCTCCCGTTCTTCCAGGGCACACGGTGCATGGACAAAAGTCGTAATAAAAGGACACCGGAAGTAGCTATAGGTAATCTTCACTGCCAGAAACTGAGGAGAGGCCACAGCAATGTCACATTCGTACTCAGCATCAAAGAATATCCAAATTCTGCTTTCAACATTCGAAACACCAAACGGGAAACCCAGTTTTCGGCGTACAATATCCAAATGCTCACGACCCACCAACGGCTCACAGAGAGCTATCAACGAGATGTGGCACATGCATTTCAACTTTTGTAGTCGAGCTATCGTAAGAGTGTTGTCCACCCCTCGAGCATTCCAGAAGAGTGACTTAATCATGGCGCTGCACAGTAAGATCTCGCAGAGGTGAACCACCATTTCTATTCGAGCGACGACGAGTGATTGGACCATCCAAATGCTTTCGACTATCCTCCAGTGGCGGGTCATATAACACGCCAGCCTTGCGTGGAGATAAGTTCAAGGTTACAACCATAGCTTGCTATTGAGTGCTCACCTCCTCCTGAACCTGTTCCTCCAGGTCGTTCGTCCCTACCTTCTCAGCCTCCGCTACCGGAACGATCTTAGCAGCTAGGAAAAAGGCCGCATTCCTAACGCTATTATCAGACTCGCCCGCATCTGATTCGCCAGCGACCTGATCAGCAAACCCATGTATTAGCCGATCTACCGCCGCCCCTATCGCCTCCTCCACCAGTCCAGGAAGGAAAATAGTCAGCCCACCCTGTGTCTAAACTGGGTCCGTAGGCGTCTAATTCGCGTGATGCGCTAGTACCAAGTCTGTATCACCGCCGGCTGGAATTGAAGCCAAAAACTCCCATGGCTCCTCCACCATGACCGAACCAGACATCCTCCACCATCTATGTCAGTAGTATCCATAACAGGAGCCACTTGAAGGGGAGAGACCTGCAACCCCTTCTCCGAGCAGTCCAGAAGAGAAGCATTCACCTCTTGCAACCCCTTTTCGACTCGACCTCTATCCGATCTAGTTTTCTGATTCTTCTCCACCAGCGGCTGCCGAAGTTCAGGGTGCTTCACATGGCAGTTCACCTCACCATGGCCCTGACGGTAGCAATGACCACAATAACTGGGCATGTTTTCTGGGTTCAGAGGCTGCCAGAAGCCGTCACCATCTCCCATGTCTACCCAAACCCTCGCCGGCAATGGTTTTAACAGGTCAACCTCTACACAAACACAAGCAACATTCAGCCGAGAAAATGAAGACGTAGCGGAGTCTACGAAAAACGGGGTGCCGAGACAGGAAACAATATGGAAGAGGCATTGTTTGTTAAACAGATGGATCGGTAACTTTGGTAAACTAAACCACACCGGAACTAGGGAGGATTCCTGATCCACATGAACTTTAGAGGACCACTTAAATACTCTCATAGGGCAACCATGCACGTACCATATATTCCTAGCCCATACCCGAAGAAAGTCTACATCGTTTCTGAATTGTATCATGACATGCCTGAAGTCCAACAAACCCACTGACACAGAATCCTTCAAGTCAAGGGAAAAAAAGAACTTACCAGCTCCGGAAGTAGTGGCCGGCCTCTAGAGAATTTACCAACCAAGGAGAAACGGAACGCAGCAGCAATGGTGGAGATATCTACCATATCAAACACGACTGCAGGTTCTCCCCAATGAGTAGCCAACGTTGCCTGAACCTGCCGCGTCTCCAACGAAGAGGGCTGCGCAAACAATGTCAAGAAGGACTTTTCATGAAGGACGGCGGAGAGCCCGTGTGACCCCCCCTTTGCGGTGGGGGAGCAGTCACGGCTGCCATGGAGCCACAGTACCAATCACAATCTTGTTGCCATAGCTCTCCAGAAAAAAAGGAAACAATAGGCTATCCTTCCACTTAGACTCTCTAGAGCTTAATATTCATTGAGGCATATTATCAAACATAAACTAGGCAAAACTTAAGTTCTTACGGTTCATGAAGTTTGGAAAGAAATGAACTCTCAAAATTTACCAACAACCAGTAAGAAATGAAGTTCAAAATCTTGTGTCTTCTTCCTGTTCAGATCGTGAACGAAGAAATAAGAATTCTAGACCGTGAACTAGCTCGTGCAAAGATTTCAGCGAATTGGGTTGCCGTTGTTGTTGCTCCAAAAATTTCTTTGCTTTCTTTGTTGATCGCAGATTCTTAAAGAACAGCTCTTGAAGAAGAAGCAGCTCTTAGATGGCTTTTAATTTTGATCTCTCTCTGGAAAAGGGTCTTCGCCTGAGCTCTAGTTGGTCTGTCCAAAGCACCATGACGACGGTCACCTAGGACATGGTTGTGATCGTGTGGTGTTGCGTGATGGCCAACGAACGAGATTGGCCAAGCACGGGCTTGCAGTCGAACAGCGGCAATGGAGTTGACCAGTGAAATGATGGTCGGCATCTTTGACGGCAGCGACGGAGTTGTCCAGTGAAATGATGGACTTTGGATCTATCCTCCAAATGGATTAACCAATTCAATAGCTCTGTGATGTAGAATAACGTAAGAAACAGGCTGATGATGATTTTGTTATTGAATAGGTAGTTGATGTAAATGGTTAAATGAATCTAGAGAAGAAATGTACCCAAGATTCCAATCACTTCTTGCCTTGTTTGTGGATTTAGTGGCAATAATATAGGTGACAAGTACACAAACATCTTCTAATGCAAATCCAAGTGATAAAAAAACTGAGAATCACTGTCATATGACAAAATGAGTCCTAGATATGTCATGCTATCATACAAATTCTCAATCACGTGAAAGAATTTTATTTTATATATACCGTATTTTCTTCTAAAAATGAAACGGGCTTTTCTTAGTTTTTAGGTTCCTAAGAAAATTTTCTTTCTAGTAAAGAATTGAGCCTGTAAAGATGAAGGGAAAGTGCTACTAATGTACTAGCAATAAGTTGGTGGGACATTAAGAAAACCTCTCTCTTGAATATTTCACAAGAACATATATTGAAAGAATTGCAAAATAGACCTACATTTATTCTATACTACAGGGGAGGGAGGGAGAGAGGACTGAAGAGACCCAAAGAAAAACCGGTAGGGAGGTAAAGTTTGAATCCTTAACCTCCCACCCCATCAAGCCTTACAGGTTGTGGTAGTAGCCACTAGGGATGTAAACGAACCGAGCTACTCGCGAGCAGCTCATGAGTAGCTCAGTCAAAAGCTTAACTCGCACTCGGCTTTGATCGAGTGCGAGTCGAGCTCGAGTAGCTCGTTAATATATCAAGCCGAGTTCGAGTATTAATTTGTCAAGCTCGATGGCTCGTCAAGCCTTAACGAGCACAAATTAATTAATTAAAAATTATATATTTAGTTATTACAATTTACTCTTTTAGGCTTGGAGTTGTCTAAATTGCCAAAATGTTGGCTATAGCTTTAAAATATTTATAGGTCATATAGTCATTTCACAAGGAAAAAAATAATTTGAGAGGAAAAAATAATTCTGGAAGTGGACAAGAATCTCGTGCTCGAGTCAAGTACTCGAGCTTGAGTCATACTCGCAAGAAATCGAGTCGATCTCGAGTTTTTCAGCAATTTTTCGAGTTTGAGTGCGAACTCCATTTCTGCTGCTCGCTCGAGCTCAAGCAACATATCTCTACTGTCGAGTCGAGCTCGAGCATAGAGATACTAGCGCTCGACTCGACTCAATTACAGCCCTAGTAGCCACTAAGTCAAGGTCAGTAGTTAAGTCTCGCTGCTAGTCATTGTTTTACCAAAGGAAACTCCGGTTATTTCTCAAGCGAGAACCTGGGGCTTCCTTGCTAATGAACTATAGTCATCCTCACCATTGCAAAGCGTGTAGGTTACTAGCGATGAAACTTTGCAAGGAAAATTTGGTTCCTCGCTAATTGTAGTGGGCTTCTGAAATTGGGCGAGAAGTTTGAAAGTCCTCGCTACAATATACATTCTAGCGATAAATTTTGTAGTCCTCGCTGAAAGTTTCGTAGCTATTGCACAATTTTGTTGTAGTGTCTCTTAATAGCACTTAGCACTGCCAAAGTTTTGAAAATATCACTTATTTCTCCTGATAATTGTAAAATGACTATATTATCCTTCGTTTCATACATAACATGCATATCAAATAAATAGAACGTAAAAAACTAAAGAACAAGAAATAAAAGTCACTTTTCTCTTTCCCCTTTCTCTAACATTCTATCTTGTCCATTTTTTTGGTTGACTATGCAATTTTTGTTTATAAATTATCATAAACTGAATTTTACTTATCTTTCTTTTTTCAAGTGACCATGGTAGAGTGCCATATGATTTCCTTGGTTATTTTGATTTGATTTTTGTAGCGATTTAGTACAACTTAAGGTTTTGGTCATGGGTTGAAATGAGGTTGGAAAAAAAACATGGTTCATAAAAATTCGTTTTGATCATATAAAAGTTGAACTAGTGCTAACAAGTTTCTTTTTTGTTTTTTAAATTTATATATTTTAGCAGCAATTGCTTTGTGATGTGGTGGTAATAGACTAAATAAAGTGGTTTAAGAGTATTTTTGTTTAGCAAAAGGAGCAAAACGATAGTTTAGGACTTTTAAAGATTTTGTCATACAAATAGCAAAAATAAGGGAGATAGGTGATTTTTTAAAACCTTAGCTATATTAAGTGACATTACGAGAAAACCTCAAGGATGGTTTCTTTTATTATCCTTGTATTAAATCATAAAGGTTGGGGACCAAATAGGCTTTTTCTTTGGTAGGTTTTGGTCACGAACTAGTAAGATTTAGGGAAAGAAGTTATAAGATTGTGTTGGATATTAGGCCAAGAATTGAGAATATTTGGAGATAAGGGTAGTTTCAATTGTTTTGTTTTGTTTTATTTCTTTTCACTCGCCTATATTGGTTTGGAGTTTACAAGATCTATTTATAGTTGTAAGTGATCATTCTAGATACATAGGGAAGACTTCCAGCCACATTTACCAACAACCTTCTTAATTTCCAACCTTCTAGATACATAGAGAATATTCCAATTATCTAGAGAGCATTCCAATATTCTAGATACATAAAGAATATTCCAACTATCTCATTTACTAAATAATTAATCAAACTAATTGATTCAGCACATTATTCAACATATTCCCCCTCTTACTCTGTTGTTCTTGAACTCCAAGCATCTTTCGAAAATAGTTGAACTTGTCTTTTGGAAGTGCCTTGGTAAAGATGTCTACAACTTGGTCTTCACTCTTGCAAAATTTTAGCTTAACTTCACCATCTTCAATTGTATCTCGAATAAAATGGTACTTGATAGCAATATGGTGAGTTCTACTATGATAAACTGGATTTTTGGCAATGTCAATTGCTGATTTGTTGTCACAGAACATCACCATAGCTTCCTTTTGCTTCTCACCAACGTCTTCAAGATTTCTCCTAAGCTAAATGGTTTGTCATGTTGCCAAACTTGCGGACACATATTCAGCTTCAGCGGATGATTGTGCCACACTTTGTTGCTTCTTTGATCCCCAAGAAAATACTCCAGAACCAAGCGAAAAACAATAGCTTGAGGTGCTCTTCATATTATCAAGGCATCCACCCCAATCACTATCACAATAAACATGCAAATTTAAAGTAGCACCTTTGCTGAATTTGATGCCGTAGTTAAATGTCCTTTGATGTATCTTAACACTCTCTTGGCTACTCCAAGATGTAATTGACTGGGATTGTGTATGAACCTTGACATCTTTTTTGACAAGCTTTTCACTTACAACAAGTGGTGTGGCCATCGGTTTACAATCAATCATGCCAAATTTCACAAGAATATTTTCAGCATATTTTTTTTGCCAAATAAAGGTTCCATTATCATATTGATAAATCTCCATACCAAGAAAATGATGTAGCAGTTCCATATCATTCATTTTATATATTTTCATCATGTCTTTCTTAAAATCAGCAATCATCTTCTCATTGTTATTGGTGTAAAGCAAATCATCAACATATAAAACAACATTGAGAATTTTGAGCTATCTTGAGTTTTTACATATAAGGTTTGCTCACTTTTACTCTTCTTGAATTCTTGCTCCATGAAGTAAGAATCAATTTGGCTATACCAAACCCTTGGAGTTTGTTTCAATCCATACAATACTTTCTTCAACTTATACACTTTGTCTTCTTGTCCTTTTTTGACAAAACCTTGAGGTTGTTCAACACACCTGTTCCTTCAATTCACCATTCAAAAAGGCAGATTTAACATCAAGTTGGTAGAGATTCCAACCTTTATGGACTGCCATGGCAATGAGAGTTCTAATTGTATCAAATCTTGCAATCAGTGTAAATGTTTCGTTATAGTCAATTTCGAGCTGCTGTGGATAACCCTTAGCAACAAGTCTTGCCTTCTTCTTTTGGATTGAACCATTCAGATTCAACTCGACTTTGTAAATCCACTTGACACCAATGATCTCCTTGTCTTGAGGCTTTTCAACTAGCTTCCAAGTCTCATTTTTCTCAGTTGCATAAATTTCATCTTCCATTGTCTTTTTCCAATCATTTTCTGCATATGCTTCTTCAAAATTTTCTTGTTCAAGAATGCAAAAATTGTATCTTGCATAAATATCACTCAAACTCCTCATTTTCTTTGGAGTTGAATTGGGAGAATTCGAACTTGAACTTGGAGATGATGGTGGACTGCTTGTTGGTGTTGAATCATCATCATTTTCTTCTTCATTTGTTGAATTTTCTTCTTCTTCATAATGACAAACAACTTGCTCCATAATCTTTTTCTCATTCCAATTCCAAGCAGCATTTTCATCAAATACAATATCTCAACTAATAATGATTTTGTTAGTCTTCAAATTAAACAATCTATAACCTTTAGACTTGGAGTTATAACCAACAAAAATACATTTTTCACTTACTTCATCAAATTTGTCCCTCTTTTCTTTTGGAATTTGAACATAGCAAATGCTCCAAAAAGCCTTCAAGTGTTTCACCAATGGTATCCTTCCACTCCATGCTTCAATTGGAGTTTGATTCCACACGCCCTTTGTAGAATTTCGATTGAGCAAATATACAGCTGTATAAACAGTTTCAGCCCAAAATTTCTTTGGCAAGTCTTTCTTTCCGAGACTCCATTTTGTTGTGGTGTGTAGCCAATGGTCAGTTTCCTTTTCAAACCTTCATCTTCACAAAATTCTTAGAATGCATTTGAGGTGTACTCCTTACCATGATCACTCAACTTCTTGATATAACAACCACTTTATTTTTCAACAAGACTTTTGAACTTTTTAAAAATTGAAAACACCTCAGATTTTTCTTTCATGAAATAGACCCAAGTCATTCTTGAAAAATCATCAATAAAAAGGATGAAATACTTGTTACCTCCATGAGAAGTTGTCTTCATGGGCCCATAAACATCCGTATGCATCAGCTCCAAAATTTTTTTGGCTCGCCATACAACTCCTTTATGAAATGGTTGCCGGTGTTGTTTGCCAACTACACAAACTTCATGTTTCTCCTCAATTCTTGGTAAGCCATATGCCATCTCTCTTTGTTGAAGCACCTTGAGGATATGAAAATTCAAATGACCAAATCTCTTATGCCACAACCATGAATTTTCATTGACATGTACTTTCAAGACTTGATTTTCACTATAATTGAATTTGATTGGAAAACTTCAGTTGGCTTACATTTGGATTTCATCACAAGCTATCTACCATCCTTTTTTAATAGATGCAGCACTCATAATCATCAAAGTTAAGTGCATATTTATGTTCAAGAAGATTCAAATGGCCAAACCTCTTATGCTCAACCATGAATTTTAATCGACGTACTTTCAAGACTCGATTTTCACTATCATTGAATTTGATTGGAAAACTTCAGTTCGTTTACATTTGAATTTTCATCACAAGCTGTCTACCATTCTTTTTGTTATAGATGCAGCACTCATAATCATCAAAGTTAAGTGCAAATTTATGCTCAAGAAGATTCAAATGGCCAAATCTCTTATGCCCAACCATGAATTTTCATTGACATGTACTTTCAAGACTTGATTTTCACTATAATTGAATTTGATTGGAAAACTTCGATTGGCTTGCGTTTAGATTTTCATAACAAGTTGTCTACCATCCTTTTTGTCATAGATGCAGCACTTATAATTATCAAAGTTAAGTGCATATTTATGCTCAAGAAGCGGTCCAAAACTCAATAAATTTTGGTCTAAATTAGGAACAAATAAAACATCACGAATGAACTTCATACCTTGCTTGGTTTGGACACCAATTGTTCTCAATCCTTGTGCTTGAATTATGACTCCATTTCCCATTTTCATTTCAGTCTTTACAGATTCATCCAAGTTAAAAAAAAAAATAGATTTATCTCTTGTCATATGATTGCTACAACTACTGTCAAGGTACCATATATTATTCGTGACTTCACTGGCTATGTGACAAGCATAGAATAAGTTTCCTTCTCCTTGCTTGTCTTTTCAGTCTTTATAGATTCACCCAAGTCAATAAAAATGCATTTATCTCGTCATATGATTGCTACAACTGCTGTCAAGGTACCATATATTATTCTTGATTTCAGTGGCCATGTGACAAGCATAGAATAAGTTTCCTTCTCCTTGCTTGTCTTTTCAGTTTTTATAGATTCACCCAAGTCAATAAAAATGGATTTATCTCTTGTCATATGATTACTACAACCGCTGACAAGGTACCATATATTATTCTTGACTTCAGTGGCCATGTGACAAGCAAAGAATAAGTTTCCTTCTCCTTGCTTGTCTTTTGAAAATTGTACTTGGTGATTGGTCTTGAATCTGCAATCCTTCTCAATATGGCCAAATCTCTTGCAATAGTAGCAATTTGGCTTGTCTTTGTGCCAACAATCTTTCTCAAGGTGATTGGTCTTGCCACAATAGTTGCAAGGTTGTGAATTTTCAGCATTAAGACCTCTTTGAAGGTTTTTTTTTTTAGTAGTATTTTTTTTTATTCATGGAAAATATAACAAAATATTCCTCTTACATAATCCTCATTTTTCTAATTGAAGGTATCCCTATTCTGTCCAAACGGATTGCCCCACGAGCCAACCTTGGGAATGTACTGAAGGTGTCATAAATCTCAATTTGTTTATCTGGATGAGATATACCCACATTAGATAAAGCATCAGCAATTGTGTTAGCCTCCCGATAGCAGTGCGTGAATCTAGGTGGATCATCTAATAACTGCCAAATCTGGTTGACGTATCTTCGAATTTTCCACGAACATTGAGTACGACGTTGAATGATCCCAATTAAAACCAATGAATCTGATTGTACACATATGTTTCCAAAACCGTTATGTATACAGATCTGAAGACCAATAAGAAGGGCACAAGCCTCTACACGGAGACATGTAGTTTCTCCCAGATATGCCGAAAAACCAATCATTGGTAATCCAGTGGAATCCCGGAGTATGCCCCCACCTCCACCTATTCCTGGATTACCCTTAGCACATCCATCCGTGTTAAGAGTATACCTCCATGTCTCTTTGGTTTCCCAGCGGATACCTTGATATACAACTGTACCCCCAGGTGCGTTTGACCAATCATACAATTGACAAAAAGATTGTAGTCTTATCAGTTGTTTAAAATGTATTACTACCATGGATTGGACTTCTGAGAAGATGGCTTGGCGAATGGCCGATGATTGCATCTGGACACCCTCAAACATTGCTTTGTTCCTTGCCTTCCAAATCTGCCAGCAAATTACACTAGGAAGAATACGACAAATAAGCCTTCGTAACTCAGAATCCTGTGAATACAACCACCAATCTACTTTGCGTACTCGTAGAAAAGATCCTGAGAATTTTATTCCACATAACCCTCCAAAATAATTCCAAAGTAATGACGCAATGTGTCCATTGGAGAATAAATGCTCAATAGACTCCTCAGAAGCCTCAGTGCAGCAAAAGCACTTTGACGGCAAATGGAAACCAAATTTACGAAGCTTATCCGGTGTCGGTATTCTCCTCAGAAGAAGTCTCATCATGAAAAATGAAACTTTCAAAGGTATCCGAGGGTGCCAAATGGAAGCAAATACCATAGACGTGGGTCGGGCCTGCCTAATGTCCCCAAAAGCCGATTGTAGAGAGAAATTTCCAATTGTTGTGGGCATCCAAATGACTTCAGCTATACTTCCTTCTTTTGGGGCCATTTGTTCTGAAATGGAATAAGCAATTTCCTTTGGCAATGTATGGTATAGAAGGTTCAAATCCCAATGGCCGTTGCTTACGAAGTTTCGGAATGTCAAATTTGGGATAACCGGAACCTTTAGAAACAATGCACCACTCCCCAACCAGTTATCGTACCAAAAATGACACGCCCCATATTTGGCCACCCATAATATTGAGAGTTCCACTTGTCGGCTCACATTGATCATCCTTCGCCAAATTGCCGAATCCGTTGGCCTGAGTTCTACCTGACAAGAATACAGACATTTACAATACTTTGCTTTCATGAAGGTTGACCACAGTGATGATTCTGTTCGGAATTTCCACCATAACTTGGAGGAAAAGGCTATGTAGACGTCACATAATCTCCGAAATCCAATTCCCCCTTCCTCAACTGGATAGCACAATTGAGGCCAACTTATCCAATGAAGCTTCGACTCCTCGGGTGAGGATCCCCACAGGAATGCCGAGCATGCCTTTTCTATAGTTTTTAACACCGAACTGGGAATAACTGCAGCTGACATTAGGTGAACTGGTATTGATGATAATACATGCTTGATTAGAATAATTTTTCCTCCAAAGGAAAGTAACCTTGATTTCCAAGACAGAATCCTTGCTAGTATTGCGTGACAAACTTCTCCAAAATAAGATGATTTGCATCTTCCAATGTAGAGCGGAAACCCTAAATAGCGTACTGGAAATGACTTGCGGGCAAACCTAGAAATGCGATCAAGCAGCCGTCGTCTTGCCATTGATACAGATGGATGAACTAGATAACAGCTTTTTTGTACATTTATTAATTGGCCCGAACATCTTTGATAATCATCTAACACTTTCATGATAGCCTTCAGGGAAAATGAGGATCCATTTGCAAAAATAAGAACATCATCCGCAAATGCCAAGTGAGTAATAGACGGGCATCCATATGGAACTTTGAAACCCACAAATCTTGGTTGCATGACAAGATTATTCAGTGCTCTAGATAACACCTCTGCCCCTATAATAAATAATGCTGGTGATAATGGGTCACCCTGACGGAGTCCTCTCGAAGATTTGAAAAAACCATATAAGGATCCATTTATAATGACGGAAAACCAGACATTAGAAATCAGTCGCCAAACCATATCAATGAATCTCTCACCAAAACCGAACCTTCTCAGAACATTGATAATATGACCCCATGCCACTCTGTCATATGCCTTAGACATGTCTAGTTTCATAACCACATTACCACCTCTATTCTTTTTCGCCATACCCGATATCACCTCCTGTGCAAGTAGGAAGTTTTCGGTTATATTACGACCCTTCACAAATCCTGTCTGCTGGGGAGAAATAATTTTTGGCAATATTTCCGCCACTCTGTCTGCCAAGATCCTTGATAATAGCTTGTTGAAGAAGTTACATAGGCTGATGGGTCTAAATTGAGAAAAATCTTGAGGATTTGGCACCTTTGGAATTAGAACAATTGAAGTAGAGGTGATGAAACGAGGAAGTTCTGCTCCACAGAAAAAACTGAGTACCGCCTTGTAGACATCTTGGGCGATGACTGGCCATGCAAAAGTAAAAAATTTTCCCGTGAATCCATCTGGGCCAGCAGCACTTTCTTCATCCATTGCCTTCAGGACTCTAAAAACCTCTTCAATTGAAGGGATTTCTTCCAACTTCACATTATCCTCTCCCGAAATCATAGGTGGAATTAGGTGTAGCATATCTGCAGATGATCCCAAAGAATCCGAGAAAAGTTTAGAGAAATAGGTGGTTGCTTCACTTGCTATATCAGCTTCATTGTCCACCCAAACACCATTGGCTTTTTTGATACGATAAATCATAGCTTGAGCCCGTCTTTGTCTTACTATCGCATGAAAATACTTTGAATTGGTATCTCCCTGTCGAAGCCATTTCACCCTGGCCTTTTGCCTCCAAAATTGTTCTTCAATTGATAATGCATGTCTCAGCTCCGCCTGAGCCTTTTTGAGTTCAATCTGGCACTCCTCGGAATCATCTTGATCTACTACTTCTTCTGCCCGTTGCACCGCCATTTCCGCAGATCGCATATTATCGATCACGTTTCCAAAGTGTTCTTTGTTCCATGTCTGAATAGCTTTTCTTGTTGCTAATAATTTAGAACATAGAGCACGCATCGGAGATCCATTGACATCTTGATTCCAAGCCTGGCTTATCACCTCCAAGAGTTGTGGTTTAGTCGTCCACACATTCAAAAATCGAAATGGACGCGGCTTAGCATCTGATTGAGCAACAAATGAGAGCTTTAACGGTGAATGGTCAGATGGATGTCTAGCCAAGTGAAGGACAGAAATGTTATAAGAAAGATCCAGACATGCCCCGTTGACTAAGAACCTGTCTAACCTCTTTGAAATCCGAGCTCTACTTCGTCGATTGTTTGACCATGTAAAATTGGGTCCTGAGAAGCCAACATCAAATACTCCAGCCTCCTCCATGAAAGACAGAAATTCCACTCCTTCTGTTATAGCAAATGGACGACCTCCCCTTTTTTCATGAGGTGCCACAATAACATTAAAATCACCCCCAATACACCAAGGAAGAAAACTAGGCTTATCAGCTAACAATGAGGACCATAAGTGACGCCGCTCGTCAACTGAGCATTTAGCATGGACAAAGGACATAATTATTGGAGAAGGAATTAGGGGACTTTGTACATGTAGAGAAATATGCTGATCAGAATTACCAACAATCGAGCAAAGGAAAGGATTATTGTAGAACACCCAAATATCACTTGAACAATTAACAAGCACGTAATCAAATAATAGACGTAGACGAATGGTCTGTATTTTAGATACGTCTAACTTTGGCTCACAAATCACAACAAATTGGAAATGATGTGTCCGTACTAAATTGATTAATCTTCGTAGATTAGGTGCTTTAGCTACTCCTCTAATATTCCAAAAAATGCCATTAATCATGAGAAAGAACCTGGAATGAGTTGTTGGAAGATGTCTCTGACCGTGAGCGCAAAATTCTGTCGGTTTGCAAATTAGCCCTCAAACCTTTTGTCCTTTTTTGTTTGGGATTACGGTCAGCCACCCCTGATTGATGAATAGTTAAAGAAGGACCTGATGATTCCGGCAAATTTTCTTGTGGGACACCCGGTCTGGGAGACAAATTTCCTGCAACAGTTGGTGAATTAACCTCCACTATCCCATGCTCTGTAGGACCGTAATTCTCCACTCCTCGCAACTCAACATAGAGATGCTCCAAAGAGTTATTGTCGGCAGTGGACTGAAGTTTCACTTTTGATGCTTCAGACGATGTAGCTTGGGTCCCTTCATCATTTTCGTGGACCTGTTCTAACTGCTTTTGCATAGTCAATTGTTCCCCAACAAGTGTTTGCTCCCTCATATGAGTCGTATTAAAATTCCCTTGCACATCAGATGTTGTCGGCTTGGATGCAGCAACTATCACCACTTGGTGATCAGATAGATGATGAAGAGAATTTCTGTCAGCCTTACAAAGAAGTTTGTCTGTGGGAATTATATTAGTTTCAGAACGGGTCCCTTGGTATTCATTCCCGTGGGCCTTGTCCAGCTGGTTTTCCATTTCCCTTCGATCCTCACGTATCGGCAGCTCCAATGCAAGATCATTGTGTGGTTGTTCAAATTCAGCATTGGACGACAACTTAGATACTCCAAGCTTACTAAGGTGATCATCAGGCTGACTAACTTCCTGAACCTTTGTGGCAGTACAGACTTCCTCCACCACTGCACCTTTGAGTTTTTCAGCATAATTGCCCATCTCAGGATGCTGCACTTCGTCGGAATCAGTCACGGCATCTGTTGTTTTGTTCAAGTTAGCATCTGGGTTGTTTACAAGGTCTAAATTTGACACTTGAATATTATTAACTTCTAATGGTAGATCCCTCTGCAGCTTCATGTTTTGCTTATATAGATACCGAGACCCAACCTCAGTTACATTCTTCTTGCATTGCTCTTGGGAATGACCCAAACGTGAACAAGATGAACAATATAATGGCATATTCTCTGGCACAATACGTTGCCAGAATCCAGACTCACCTTCAACAGCCACCCAAACTCTTTGTGTAAAAGATTTCGCTACATCGAGTTCCACACATACCCTGGCCAAACTTGGTCGAGTCCCAGCTGCGGTTGCCGAATCTAGGAAGAGTGGTCTTCCTACTGGAGAAAGTATGGAGAATAATGAATGTTTGTCGAAATAATGAATAGGCAGAGCTGGAAGAACTACCCAAACCGGAGCCAGAGATGATTCCCTAAGCACATGAAACTCCCTTGTCCATCTAAACACACGCATCGGATATTTACCCAGTTGCCAAATCCCTCGCATCCAAATTCTGTTGAAGTCAGCTTCAGCCATGCACTTAATGAGAACATGCCTATAATCCATCAATCCAATAGAAACATGATCCTTCAGGTTTAAAGAAGCAAAAAACTTTCGAATATCTTCCAAAGAAGGTCGGCCGTGTGAAAATTTTCCCACCAAAGCCCATTGAAACGGCGCTGCAAGTTTGTCTGCATCTGCTTTAGAAAAAACTACCGCAGCTTCTCCCTTGTAGACAGAAGCCTGCTGAATGTGGATAGGAGATATTGCCGACTGAGAAAATAATTGAGAGAAAGATTTTTTTTTGGTAGGTGATAATCCTTGCCCCTCAGCCGACGGCTGAAGGGCAGCCATGAACTAGTTAAGAAATTAGAGAGAATAAGAATAGAGAGAAGGAAGAGAGTTTTTTCCTAGAGAGAGAATTTTTGAATTTTTGCCTTTGCCTCTTCCACGGCCATATCTATTCCTCTTTATGTGAGAACTCGAGAAAAAATAAATTATATGTACGCTATGAATTTCTTTTATTTTAGTTACTTTGATATTAGAAATATTATAACGAATAAATGGTTAAATTAAATGCCTAATTGAATTTATATAAAAATTGAGAATTTAGAAATATCCTAGAATGGTGCAATATATATATATATATATATATGAATCAAATAAACATATGATATGCATATTGTAATTTGAGCAATTTGAATATATTATATAATTGAATAAATTACATGATTAATTAATTTTTCCTTAAAGTCAAATGTGTGAAAATCTACTAGATCAATATAAGGAAAATCTTTTAAGGTACGTACAAATTAGAACAAATGCAATTTGGAATCAATGAGTAAGATAATAAAATTTCGGGCCTTAGTAGGTAAATATGCTAAAACTAGAGGACTAATTTAACCCTAAAGGTTAGACAATTCACCATGCATCCCAAGAAGAAATTATCGGGACTAGAACCAAGTAGAAGTAAGGTGAATTAATTGGTAAAAGTTGGGCGGTGACTGAAGGAAAATTTAAAGAAAACAGCACTAGAACTACTAAGTCTAAGCGGTGGAAATGAAGCAGCAAATAAGAGTTGGCCAGCTAGCTGGGCGGTGGAACATTTGCCGAGGCAGGAGTGACTAAAGGCAAGAGGATTTCGGTAGCATTGTTATCTTTCTTATGTTAAAACTCTACAAAACAACCCAGAGGAAATAACTAGACAGCAGGCTCATTATTTGGGCGGTGATCAGAGGAGTGAAGCAGACAGCTTCTTTTCTTTCTTTCTTTCTTGCATCTTACAAAAACAAGATCGAGGGTGAGGAACTCAGTGTGAGGGAAAAAAAAAGATTAGCAAGCTGTATCATCAGCTAAACAAAGTCGAGAGAATACTGTCAGTGGGCAAAGGAAACTGGAGCTAAGAGTGAGGAACTAGAACCAGAAATTTTAGCAGCCGGCAACATCGAATTCTTAGGAGAAAAGGGTAAGAACCTACACTTATTTTCAGTTTCTTCGGTATAACTGGAATAATACATGAGCTGCATGTGAATTTAGAAAAGAAAATAAGTTCTTAGCTAAGATAAAATTCTGTTTTGAAAGGAATGAAACTAACGGACAGAGATGGAGAGAATTGGGAGTTGTTGTTTGAATTTCAGCCTATAAGTGATGGAAAATTTATGTGATAATCTCTTAATCACCTAATACACTTGAATACGTATGTTGTATGATAGTTTTTAGCCAAGAAAAGTGAGTTTTGCTAAAGGAAATCCTGTGTAGAAACTGATTCGTTCTTGGAAAGCTCAACTTGGCCGATGGTAGGAGAGTTGAAGTTCACAGCTGTCCATTCAAAATCTTGGAGGAAATTTCACTAAAAATGCATGATATATGTTCAATCTCATGGCTTTTAAGATATTTGTTTTGAAACTAGTGAATCATTAACAAACTTGGCCGAATTTGTTGAAAGAAACTGCTGGAAATTTGATGACATGGTCGAGAGAGAAATGGAAGAATTTTCCAGTTTTCTTCATGAATATTGACTGTGAAATTGCATATTGTTGCTGTCTACACCTTGTAATCCAATAATATTAGCATGCATGTAGTATTTAACTTGAATCCAAGTGAAATAAGTGTTGGTGTTGAAGGAACTTACTAGAAATTTCTGTTGAGACCCGAGGAGAGAGGAGCTGGGAATTTTTCTAGTTTTATCTCCACAATTTTGGTTGTGAATGAATATATATCTTTGCTCCACATACCTCTTAATACCTAAACCTTAGCATGCATGTGGTAAATTATTTGGATTAAACAAGGAAAGATCAACTTTTGGAGGAAATATCAAAGCTGGAATATCTGGACAAAAGTGTTGTATGAACCCGAGAGGATAAAGCTGCAATTGTTGGCTCTTTTCTTCAAAATTTTGCTGGATTCGAAGTTGCATGTTTTCACTTCAGTGTTTAGGTGATTGCATGTTGGATTTGGTTAATAACTTGGTAGATTGAATGAAATCTCGGAAGATACATGGCTGGAATCTCCGTTTTGAAACCTGAATGACTGATTGTATTCTCTCAAGCTTAACTTCTGTTTCGTAAATTGAAGTTTATGCGGATATTGGCTAAAAGTATCCTATAGTACCCTGTTTTGTTGCATGTATTATGATTACTTTGATTTAGAAAGAAACATAGAGCCTTTGGAGAAGAAATCTGAAGCTAGTTGAGCTTACGAGACTAGTTTACACAGCTTGGAATAGTTGAGGAGTTTAAACCATTTTCTGGAATTCTAGGGGATTTCAATCAAACCTTAAACTAAGAACCACCTGTTGGGTATAACGATAAAATGCATGATGGATTTTAGGAAACTTAAACAAAGAAAATGATGGACTTTGGATGGAAGACATGAAGTATGCCCTGCTAAAAAATCTGGTTTAAACAATTCTAACTTAGTACTTAAATTCTAGATTTAACTTTGAGTTCCTAAAGAGGAAATGAACCAAAGCTGGTCAAAGCCTCTTTAAGGCTATCTTATAAAGGTTTTACTCGCGACTTTCATCCAAACTATAGGATAAAATCAAGGAAGCTTATAGGAATACTAAGCTGCCAACCTCTAGGAAATTTATCAACTTTGAACTTTGATTTCTAAAATGATCCTTAGTACCTAGATCGCAACTTTCATTATAAAATGTAAATTGCAATATAATCACTATATCTTACTTTCTTTTGGTAAAACATGGAATTTTAAAGCTTGAAAGATTAAAGCTACCTAGACTTTGAACCTTTGATGTACTAGAATAAGATAAATACTAAGATTACCTTAAAACCCTAGATATATGTATGCATTTAAATATCTCGAATTATACTTATACGCACCTATATACATTTAACTAAAATAATCATGAGAACCTTAACTTCACCATTAGAGAAATAATAAGCAGACTAATAAGTTTACAAATACCTCAGGAACCGAGAAAGAACCAGAGAAAGGTCCAAGCACCGAGTAGTGAACTCAAATTACTTTGGGTGAGTGTTTCCGAATTTATGTGTTTAACTATTTATGTGTAGTTAAGTGAAATTATGTGACAAATATGTGTATTGTGAAATATTGCTAAGTGATTCATTGTAAAGTGTATCTCGGTTGTCCCTCACCTTCTAAGTCGAGGATGTACTTAATCGCACTCGACGTAGTTGAACTTGAAGGTTGATAATTGATCAAATGATATTGTAAGTATTCAGGCCGTTTTTGTGCATAACTTGCTTATGTGCTTTGATGTGAATGAGAGGGTATGTAGGCGAGGGTGTACTTGATCACACTCAACCTAAACCCTAATTTTGCACTTGTGTTTGTCTATGAGATGTATATATATGAATTATTTTGATGTTGAACCCCTTGAACTTGTAGTTCGGGGTGACGTTTGTGGGGTCCGATCTCAAGATCTAGACGGACTATTCGAGCCGGCCGGGGTTTGGTCGAAACCAGTCCAACCTAGTCTTGAGGTCACCAAGTTTGTGAACCAAGTTTGTGAATCAAGTTTGTGAATCGAGCTTGTGAATCAAGTTCAATTTCGTTTCGTTTGTTCGAGCCATTTTGTGAGGTGACTGGCCAGTGAGAGTGATAAGGTGTTAGGTGGGAGTACAAGCGGAGTTCTACGGACCCTTATTTCTAATCAACGGAGTGTCGACAGGAGGTTACAAGTGGCACATGATTTGGCTTTGGAGCCAACCCGTATCCTTAACTTGTGTTGTTAATTTTGTACTTTTGATTTGACATCTTTGTGAAATAATTGTTCTGACATCTTTGTGAAATAATTGTTCAGTGAAGTGTTTTCTCAATTGCTAATGAAAGTGATTGTACAATGAAATGTGCACTACCTGCTTAATTGTATTAATTCATGTGATTATTAAATGTTACTTGCATGGAAACCTCACGGGCGTAAGCTCACCCTTTTAGCTTTGTTTTCCTTACAGGAGTCAGAGATTGAAGAGTGATTGGATTGAACTAGAAAGTTATTTTGGGAAGATCCGTATTCTATGTATATAGTGTAGGCATGGTCTCTTTTGAATTTTGAGACGGTTGAATTTTTGTTTGAGTTGGTGTGATATTAAGAATGGATATTTAGAACAGGTATTTTGTTTCTTTTATTGGACAAATTTATGTTTCAAGCTGATTGAAGATGTATTTAAGAGTGGATGTTCAGTTGTCCACTGGTAATGTTATCTCTGCAGTTAATGTGAGTGAATGAGTCCTGGCGAGAGCCAAGCAGGTGATCCGCTAACTTCTAGGGTATGCCCTAGGAGAAGGTAGGGTCGTCACACTTTATGAGTCTCCACCTCTTTGGTAGCTACAAGATGGCTCTTGTTCATTGGTTTTGGGGCTGAAATTCAACTTCGATTGAAAAGCACTTTCAACAGATTTTTTAGCATGTCTAGCCATCCTTCTCTCATGAGCTTTCAAGGATCCCATCAACTCTTGAACACTCATTGAGGAAATATCTTTTGTCTCCTCAATTATGGACACCATTGGATTAAATTTTGGAGGCAAACTAACAAGAATCATTTCAACAATTCTACTATCACTAATTTCTTCATCAAAGGTTTTCATTTCATTTACAATTGTGGTGATTTTTGTGTAGTAATTTTGAATACTTTCATCATCACTTATCTTCAAATTTTCAAGATCTTTTCTAAGATTTTGAAGAGTAACATTTTTTTGCCTTAACATTCCCTTAGAACTCCTTTTGTAATATCTCCCATGCTTCCTTGGCATGATCCGCTCCCATAATTCTTGAAAAAATATTTGGACTCACACCTTATTGGATGTGTGAAAAAGCCTTTGCATCCTTCTTCTTATGCTCCTTAACTGCCTTTAATTCTTGATTGGTGAGACCTTCTTCACTTTCCGGTTCTCTATAGTCATTCTCTACATATTTTCACAAATCTTGTGATCTGCAAATTGTTCTCATTTTCACGAACCAATGATCATAGTGCTCACCGAAGAATATGGAAATTGGAAGACCATCACTAGTATGATTGGCCATCTTGTATGATTGAAAATCTCTCAAATTTTTTTGGGTTTGGGGTATGAACTACAGCTGTAAAACCTGGCTCTGATACCAATTTGTTGGATATTAGGCCAAGAATTGAGAATATTTGGAGACAAGAATAGCTTCAATTGTTTTGTTTTCTTTTATTTCTTTTCACTCTCTTATATTGGTTTGGAGGTAACAAAATCTATTTATAGTTGTAAATGATCATTCTAGATACATAGGGAAGAGTTTCAACCACACTTACCAATAACCTTCTTAATTTCCAACCTTCTAGATACATGGAGAACATGCCAAGTATCTAGAGAGCATTCCAATATTCTAGATACATAGAGAATATTCCAACTATCTCATTTACTAAGTAATTAATCAAGCTAATTGATTCAGCACATTATTCAATAGATTGATTAAAATTTGTGAAAATTGGGTACAAAAAATTACTAAATTGTTTGTGATGTAACCACAAGGTTTTTTTTCAATGATAATTGTAAGTGTGGGTAATGCCACTTTTGGTCCTCCAAAGAAGATGAGCGGCTCAAGCCAGTCCTTGAAAGAAAAATATTGCAATCAAGATCTTCAAATTGAGAACTCTGTAACAATTCCGGCCTCCCATCTACTTTCGTCAAGTCAATGACTGTTGACCATTTTTAAGCCATGAGACAGACTATGGTGCATCATAAGCCGTTGTTGAGGGCCTTATACTTAATTTGGCATCGAGAAAGTGAAATCAAAGAAAGAAGGGGAAAAAAAGAAAAAGATGAAAATTTTTTGGAAAACTTGCCATTTTAGTCCTTCAACTTTTTGCTTTTGTCGATTTAGTCACTTAACTTTGTTTTAGCCTAATTTAGTCCTTTAACTTAAATTTTGTATCCAATTAAATTCTATTACGGTAGCACCACCAATTAAAACATTTCTAGTCCAAATCTCTATTACGGTGGTAATATAGCAAGTACAAGTGAGGCTTTGGGAGAAACAGTTTTTCCATAACTTTGGGGGAAACAATAAATTTACTATTGAATTACGGAGAAAAGTAGAAGTTCTTGCAAAAACAAAACCCAGCAACAATTGGGTCATCTTCATCATAAACTCACAAAAAACTCTGATAGATGAATTCAGAAACACCACCCATTTATACTCTTCATCAACTCCCATTAATCATCCATCACTCAAGAACAAAATTAATCATCCATCATCCATCATCCATCAAATCCCATTAATCATCCCATTAATTGGTGGTGCCACCAAAAAAGTATTTAATTGGATACAAAATTTAAGTTAATGAAGAAAAAAGTTTTTCCATAATTTTGGGGGAAACAGTAAATTTACTATTGAATTACGGAGAAAAGTAGAAGTTTTTGCAAAAACAAAACCCAGCAACAATTGGGTCGTCTTCATCATAAACTCACAAAAAACTCTGATAGATGAATTCAGAAACACCACCCATTTATACTCTTCATCAACTCCCATTAATCATCCATCACTCAAGAACAAAATTAATCATCCATCATCCATCAAATCCCATTAATCATCCCATTAATTGGTGGTGCCACCAAAAAAGGATTTAATTGTATACAAAATTTAAGTTAAAAGGACAAAATTAGGCTAAAACAAAGTTAAGGGACTAAATTGACATAAGTAAAAAGTCAAAGGACTAAAATAGCCATTTTTCCAAAAATTTTTCATTTAAGTTTCTAAATCCTTTAAGAAATTTTTTTTTCTAAGTTCCTAAATCCTTTACTAGATTAATAACAGCCATTCCAGTGGAAAAATTTTACCCATTTAAAGAGCATAAGTTAGGGGTCCAACATTAATAAGCTGATGGGAATTGACATAAGGCTTGAGTTGGAACAAAATTCTTATTTTGGACGACCTTGATTGGCTCTTTTTTTTTTTTCAAATTCAGACATTGCGTTGAAATTCTAATCTACTTGGAGAATCAAAATGAAATTATGCCTTTAAGTGTTCAAGAATAATTCCACGTAAAATTTTGTGAACCAAAGTGAAATGAGATGTTCTGATAAAGCAATAAATTTTTGGTATAAAGGTAAATGAAAGAGGTGTAGTAAAGGAAAAAAGTACTAAGATGTTTTAAGAAGGGATAAAAAATTTCTATGTTTTAAGGAAAGGGTAAAAAATTTCTAACAAAATTGTAAGACTTACTAGAAGGATGTAGGATTTTTTTTTTTTTGAGAGGTCTTGAACCCTTCTTAAGGAAGGGTTAAAAAATTTCTATGTTTTAAGGAAACAGTAAAAATTTTCTTTCAAAATTGTAAGTCTCACAAGAAGTATGTAGGATTTTTTTTTTATTTTTGGTAAGTGGTGGGCCGTGAACCATCTTTTTCATCTTACCACTCAATCCAATCCCTCCAACCAAGGATTATTTATTAAGAAAGTAGTAAATTACATTTTTATGAGAAGGGAAATTTTCTATAAAAAAGGTAAATTTGAATAGTAAATTGGGCAGGATTAAGTTTAACCGCATAAAGGTACTTCATATTTGTGATCCGCTCAAAGAGGTTTATGTATTAACCCATTTTTTGTTTATGTTTTTATTATACGCTACTATTTTGCTATATATTTCTGTCGCTTTTTTTTTTTGGATTAAGTTTGTAAGACGAGTGACTAAGTCCTTCTAGAGCATGAGTTCGTTTCCATAACAAACTCTAATTGCTCGTTTCCATTAGAAACTCTAATTGGCTAAACATTGGTTCTGTTTACCACCCATAAAAACATTCCTAAATTCTTATCTCTACATTGAAATTCTTATACAAAAAAATCCAGAAGGGTAGTCTGGAAGTTCGTGGGCAGGGAAGACATGAAAGGATTGTTCGGATTTTTCGGACGAAAAGGCACAGAGGTACGACTTGTAAGTTTCAGTGATGTGTTTGATGTTGATGTTTGAACAATTTAACTTGAAAATCACACATAAGTTTGTCAAGTCTTCTTCATATTTATGGTTTTTTTGTCTGTTTAATTTCGGTTTATTTCTTGTGATGTAACTTGGATTTATTTGTGATGATGTAGTTTTAATTGGCCAGACAAATACACTCAGTCTTTAATGTTTTTTGACCTTGTTGATCTTATGTGCTTTATCTTATGTATACTCTATTGCGATACTTGGGAAACAAAAAGAGGAGAAGAGAGGAGATGACCAAGGAGACGAATAAATAATTAGCAGTACAAAAAGGGTTGTGAAGTTTGAGAGAAGTTTAAACTCGGGCTTAGTTTTCTTAAAAATACAGTGATGAATTAAAGTTTCTGTGTACAGGAGGAAATTCAGAATCTCCTTGATGAACTGGATCAAAAAAACCAACAGCTGAATTTAGAATTGCTAGGGATTAGGAGAAAGGCTGATGATTTGGATCATACGGAAGTCGAAATCACCAACTTGGGGGAAAGGTTGATGAAAAAGGAGGAAATATTAGATGATCTGCTGGGTACCGTTGAGGAGAAAGACCAGGTTGTGGAGGCCAAGTTGGAACTTGCCAAGGAGAAAGAAGAATATATCAAGAATGAGGAGAAAATGTTGGATTTGGAAAAGCAACAAATTAGTTCTGACCGAAAAAGTTTGCTAGATCGTAAAGATGAACTTGAAAGGATGATGGATGAAATTAGACAAAAACAACTGCAGATTGATGATGAAAATAAAAAACTTCAAGTTCAGAAAGAATTGCTTTTGAAGGAGGAGGATCATTTGAAACAATTGAGCAAGCAATTGGAGCAAGAAAGGGAGGCGTTGGATGAGAAGAAAGTGGTTGCACCTGCTTCTGATCGGAAGTCTTCTGATAAATCTGGTTGCTGCTGCCGCCGCAATTCTTGGCTCAGAAATTGCACTCCAAGAATTTTTAAATTATCCCGCAAAGAATCACTGGGTTTGGCAGATTCAAGGCGCTCTGATGAAAAAGCTACCAGGAAGAGGGCGCGGGGCGATGATCAAACTCCTATTGAGGCAGAGACAGAAAAGGGTAGGAAAAGGAGGCAAACTGACACTCCTTTAGTAGTCCCAGGGCTGCAGTTTACACCTAATGAACAATTTGACACAGAGGTAAATCCTTCTAGTTTCTTGATAAATTTTGATCTGCATAGAAAAATGGCCTTTCTTCAACATGTACATATTTCTTTGTTTACTGCAGCGGATTAAAGTGTCTGAGTATGTCTTGGATGGTAATGATGGTGGAGATGAATCTGGCGACAACTTTGAGCAGTTGATTAAAGCATCATCTGGAGATGGCTTGGATGATATTAATGGTGATGGATATGGCACCGACAACGGCAACAAGGAGGAGGAGGAGGAGGAGGATGATGATGATGAACATCTTGGTAAAACGTCAGTGAGCAGAAAGATATGGAACTTCTTGACAACATAAAAATCCGTCCTTAGCGGGAAGCCCTAACTTATCCTCCTAGTTTAGCCGTTGTACATGATTTTAGTTCTAAATGTGCCACTAAACTTAATGCAGACAGATGATAGTTGAATATTTTTTATTTTTCAGTTTTTTTCTACCAAATTGTTACATATTCCTTTTTTCTTACTCCTCTGAATAATCCCTTGGATATTTTCTTTTTGTACATGTGTCATGCACTTTTTTTATAATTTTGTTTTGCGTGTGTATGTTATATCCACTCCTACTAATGCAGGAAAAGCTTTATACTGACAGTATAGACTGTTAATTCAGGATTTGGCCATAATTTTGCTGGTTGTTGGTTTAAAGTAGTATTTAATTTACCCTATAATCATGTTTATATTGACAATTCACTTAAATTTGTTGTGTCAATTTGCTATTGAAAGCTGGCCATTGAGTCATCGCATGTCTTCACTCGCTTGACGACTGCTCGTAGAATGTTTTTGGTGGCTCGAATACAAGTTTGATCTTCTTCATCCAAAAAATTTCGAGGAAATCATAGTGGAATATAGCCTTCTTGACGACTAGTTTGAAGATTTTACATAAATTTATTTTTTTTATAGTATGAAAGAGATGGGATTTAAAAGGTGAAAAAGAGCAAGGAAGATTTGAAACCAAGATAGTCTTGGAGTCTCAATCATAACTATTAGATCAAGACCTTCTCGGCGATTTTACATAGATTAGAGACTCCAATCGTAACTATTAAATCAAAACCTTCTGGGTGGTTTTACATAGATTAGAGATAAAGCAGCAAATTAATTTCTATCTGAGATCATTGGCAGCTCCTTTATTGTATCCAAGATTCAAATCAATGGCTTAGTTTTTTTCTTAAAATATGTCCAAAGGTAATTAATTTCAAATTCATTAACGGATTTCAATAGTGATAACAGGCATGGTCTATTGTAGAATTAATTTCAGTTGAGGGACAAGTAGGATAAGAAAGTAGCATAGATGACCCAAATGTTAAGCCCCATAACTTCGTCACATCCCTGCATAGTTCAAATGTTTTGCACAACCAACGTGCTACTTTACTGTATTTAGATTTGCCATTTATGTAATTATGGTCATTGGTAATCATGATGATTGTCTTTCCAAGACAAGAATGATCATAACAAGCGCTGTCTCTTAGCATATGAATTGTCAAAATGAAGGACATTAAAGGCTTGAAATATTGTACACAGCTCAACCTGTAGAGAAATTCGTTGAACTGAGATTTTCCTGAGGCCAAGCCGTTCTCAACGGATTCTTGCTTTTGCATATATATACATACATGCAAAAACCACTCAAACAATTGCATAGCTTCGAGCAAATATACATTCAAAAGGGCCAAATTCTCAGCCCTCGATCAGCTGCAAGTTTGCATTTTTTTCCAACATCATTTTGTCATTTGTCGAGAGAATGGCAACATTGACCAGAATGGTTCTTGTGTTGCTCGTTGCATTCTTGCTATGCTCAGTAATAGCCTGGAATGCCTCTAATTTATTAATTAAATTATCAAATTACATATTAAACCAATCAAACGGGTCAAACGAGTCAACCCATGTTGACCTGATTTGAAGCTATTTGCTTCGCAGGTCATTCAGGTTTGACCTGATTTTAGCCCGAACCCATGAAGAGCCCGCCAATTTCGTGCTAGATTCAAGTTATGTTTTCAAGTCGTATGGAGAAGTGTCACCCCTAGATTCTGGCACGAAGATTAATAAAAAAAAAACTACACAATTGTGCACTACCTTCTTTTTACAACAAACGAAACTTGCAATTTCTAATAATCAAATTTTTATTAAATTTTATTAAAGATAAAATGAAGATCGACATTACAAGAATATTCCATTCAATCCTTCAAAATCTATAGAAATTTCAAGAAAATAATGAAAAAAAAAGAAGTAGAGAAAAAATTTGAAGAAATCAAAAGACATACCTCTTTGAACACCCTTGAGTGGCAAAGGATAACGCGGAGGAAACCAGGGACAGAAACGAAATTCATGTAAGAGGCATACCTAAAGACAAAATAAGAAGAAGGAAAACATTACAAATTAAAATCCAGAAGAGGATCATATAAATAAATTTTTTAAAATTGAAAAAACAAATTTTATTGTCTCGGTTGTGAGCATTTACCGAGATAATAAAGGTGCTACTCCTCATACTATGAAATTTGTGAGCTACTCTCTCGTGAAAGAAAACGTCTTTCTTTTCATCCTCATACTATGAACTAGAAAGAATACTCTCTAAAGGTGCTGAACCTAGTGCTCTACTTTCTCGTGCTTAGGTTCTCCAAATGGTTATTAGATATAGATAAACCGGAGAAAATGTTCAATGAAGCTATTCTTGCTACAAGGATTCTCACGTCTTTTTCATTTATAATTTACCTTCCGTATATCATATCTTGAATTCTATTATGATGATTCGTTTTATATCGAGTTGTATTTTGGCTTTAGTTACTTATCCTTCAATGTGAAAGTGAAACTTTTGATCAATCAATAAAACAAACAAATGAAAGGCAAACCGAAAGATTGCGTGTACGTAAACTTTATGAGTAACATCACATATTGCTTTTTGCAACATAAATAGTAACATGTGTCTATATATACTCCCTCCGTCCCACTTTGATAGTCCTGGTTCTTTTTTCACACAGTTTAATAAAAAGTAATTAACTTTGTTGGAACAATCAATTTAGGTAACTATTTTTCTAAAATACCCTCACATTAATTAGAGTACAACTTTATGGGAACTTGAATTGATGGTACAAAAAGAATCAACTCTCATTAAATGGGGTAGGTTTATAGTAACAACAACTTACATTGAATAAGGGTATTTTAGGAAAATTAAAATACAACTATATTTTTCAATTGGAAAGTGGACTACAATTTGGGACAGACGAAAAAGGAAAACAGGACTATCAAAGTGGGACGGAAGGAGTATATATATATGGACAACCCCGTATACAGGGAAGGGAGGCCAACCTTAATTTATTAAAGATGAGGTGACAACAATACAAAGAGTTCGAGAAAAGCCAGGTCCAGCACCAAAGCTGAAACTAATTCTGTAGAAGCTGTACATGCGGAAGAGACCTGATGTCTAAAGAAATAGCCACACAAATGCTGTTCAGGAGACAATCCATAGAATCAAAGAGGCAATCCGAACCCAAACACAGAGACGTAATACCATCTGTCACAAAATTAGCTTCTCTAAACACGTGACAGACCTACACTTGTAATTCAAGAACTAGACGTTTTATTTTCCACAAAGTATTGAATATTGACCATCTTGCCAACCCACTGCTATGGATCATCTAAACAAGCGCAGAAGAATCAGTTTCTACCATAAAACCGCAGAACCCCTTCTGATAGCAAAACTCAAGACTGGCCAATAAAGCTGCAACTTTCACTGAGAGGACGTCCATCTCCCCAAATTCCTTATAATAAGCAAAAACAAGATGACCATCATGATCACGCAAAACACCCCCACCCGAGGCACACCCATTAGAAACACTTGCGTTGGAGTTGAGCTTAAACGAATGCAAAGCTAGCTTAGACCATGAAATTGCCACAACTCGGCGCACCCGAGGCTTGGCCTTAGCAAATCGCGATCGACGGCAATCATTGTCCTCCGAGAAATAAGACTTTAAAAATACTCCAGAAGTGCCCATTTGGTCCAAGAAATTCTCGACAAGTAATATTACTTGATCAGAGGAAAAGGCAACTCCTTGAAATCTTGACGTATTTCTTGCCTTCCAAAGGAACCAAAGAACTAACATGGGGACGAGGAAACGAATATGAGACCTAGTGACCTTCGACTTCGAACAAGCCCACAGGATAAACTGTGACGAGATACCTCTAGCATTAAATACGAGCACCCCAAATATCTTAGCAAAATGAGTCCAACTAGCAGCTGCTACAGGCCCATGCAAAAACAAATGCTCAATTACAGATTCCCTTAGATTCACTAACAAATGCCCAATAAATTCTCTTAGATTCAATATTATGATCCCACAGAAAGGAGTTGCAAATCCTTCCTGATGCTACCATTACAGATTTTGGAGGGGAAAGCACCTGAAGCAAAATCAAAGAAATAGAACTCAAAACATGACATAAAAGAATTATTTTGCCTCCCATGCTTAACATCTTGGTGCTCCAATGGAAGAGCCTCTACCAGAGCTTTGACAAAATGCCACCACAAGCCACAGAGTTTAACTTTCCCTTGACCAAAGGCGCGCCCAAATATCTAATAGGAAACTCCTGCTGTTGAAATCCCAACACCAAAGAAACTAACATGACTTGCTGCGGCAAAGCCCGAGAAGAAACCAAAAAAGAGCTTTTCCCTACGTTAACATTTTGGCCAGAGAAGGATTGATAACTGGACAAAAACTCTTTCACCCTACACAGACAATCCTCGGAACAATGAGTAAAAATAACTTTATCATCCGCAAATGCAGGGTATGGAATTTGGTCCCAACCAAGACCAAAAACCTACGTTTATCCTTACTAAATAATTGTTGAAGACCTCTCCCCAAAAATTCCGCAACAAAAAAGAACAACGCGGGGGATAATGGATACCCTTGGATGACTTGAAGAACCCCATTGGCTCCCCATTTATGAGCACAGAGAACCAAGAATTTGAAAACGTGCGAAACAACAAATCTACCACCCATTCAATAAAACCAAACTTGCGCAACATACTAAGCAAGAGATGCCACTCCACCCGATCATCCGCCTTTTCCATGTCTAATTTTAAAATCAAGTTTGGGGAGGCCAATTGTCTATCATGGTCCATCACCAATTCCTGCACAAGCAGAATGTTGTCTACAATACCTCATCCCGGCACATACCCAGTTTGCCAAGGCATAATAGTTTGGGGCAGAATTTTATTGAGCCTATTCACCAAAATTTTTGAAATTATTTTGGAGCTGACATTGCATAAACTAATAGGGTGAAAATCACGCCAAGAAGAAGCTCTGTCCACTTTGGGAAGAAGAACAATTAATGAACTTGAGAAACCACGTGGTTGTTCCATTACCCTGAAGTAATCATGCACTGCCGACAAAAGATCCTGCTTAACTATATCCCAGCAAAACTGGTAAAAACTAGCACCAAAGCCATCTAGGCCCAGAGCACTATCTATATCCATGGAAAATACCACCTAACGAACCTCTTCAAGAGATGGAAGCTGTTGCTGTTGACTTTTGTGGCAGTAATTCAAGCTCACAATTGTTGACAAATTTTGGCAAAAATTTAATCCCACATCGGTGGCTTAGCTTTGAAGAGAGGTACTTGTTACCTATAAATAATCACTCTCTCTCCTCAATTCAATTGTACAAAAAACAAAAGAATTACACCAAAAAGAATTTTGAAATTCTTTTGAAATTCTTTCTTCCCCTAAATTATAAAAGTAGGCTGCTTGAGTGGTGCTCGGAGATTAGGTAAAATTTACCGAACTCTGTTATCAATTTTTCGGGTGCATTCTTTCCTTATCTCTTTTATTTATTCCGCACTTATTTAGTAGTTTCTTTTCTATTGTAGTATAGTATTCAATATATTTATCTACATTTGTCGGGTTTATTTGTAGTGTTTTATACGGTTCATTTGGGTGTATTTTCTTATTCGTGTGTACGTATTATTTATGTATACACGGATCTAGTTGTGATAATACATCATGCACGTAAATTCTGTCTAGGAGATTGGGTTTTAAGTGGGACCGCTTGTGACCCCTCCAACCTTTCCTGAGAATTTACTTTGAATGGTAATTCTGTCTAAGGAGATTATTTCGACGATCTTTCCTGAGAATTACTGAATCGGTTTAATCACTAGTTGTATTTTTTGAGTGAAAAATTATCCGGTTTTCCCAACAAGTGGTATTAGAGCTGAAGGTTTGTCCTTTGGCTTGTTTGTAGTTTGTTATATTGAATACTATCATTTGAGTCTGTAATGGCATCTGACAATTCCACGTCAAGAATTACATCTGGGGCATCGGCTTCCTCGTCTACATGGTCGAGGACTCCAATGTCAAGTTTAAAGTTGGCAGTGGAGATATTTGACGGTACTGGCCATTTCGGCATATGACAAGGCGAAGTCATAGACTCCCTTTTCCTACAGGGTCTTGACATTGCCATTGAAGAAAAGAAACCAGATAACATAGAAGAGAATGAGTGGAGTACTATAAATGGGTTGGCATGCGGAACTATTCAATCATGTTTGTCCAGAGAGCAAAAATATACTTTCAAGAACGAGACTTCTGCATGAAAATCGTGGAGGGCATTGAAGGAGAAATTTCTGAAGAAGAGTGGTTAGAATAAACTCCTAATGAAGAAAAGATTGTTCCGATTCGATTATCAACCAGGTACTATTATGAATGAACACATCACTATGTTTAAGCAGTTAGTAGTAGACCTGTTAAATTTAGATGTGAAATTTGAAAATGAAGATTTGGCTTTGATGTTGTTATCATCCCTTCCTGATGAATTTGAACATTTGAAAACTACGTTACTTCATGGGAAAGAGAATGTGTCTTTAGATGCTGTATGTTCTGCTTTGTATAGTCATGAATTGAGAAAACAGGATAAAATGAAAAAGAAAGTAGCTATAGCAGATGAAGCGTTAGTGGCAAGAGATCGTCAACAAAACCAATCAAAGGGGAGAAGAGAAAGGTCCAAATTGAAAAGCAGAGTTGCCAAAGATGAGTGTGCTTTCTGTCATGAGAAAGGGCACCGGAAGAAAGACTGTCCAAAATTAAAGAAGAAAGGAAAAACTCCGCAAGACGTAAATATTGCAGAATGCAAAAGTAATGCGGAATCAGATTTCTCTTTGGCTGTATCACATTTAACATCCCATCCAGATGAGTGGATTTTGGATTCAGATTGTACCTACTATATGTCTCCCATGCGGGAGTAGTTCTTTCAATTTGAAGAACTTGATGGTGGAGTTGTATACATGGGAAATGACAATCCATATAAAACAGGTGGGATAAGTTTAATCAAGCTGTGTAATCATGATGGATCCACTAGAATCTTGAAGGATATTCGGTACGTGCCGAATTTGAAGAGAAATCTCATCTCCTTGGGACTCTTGGAGTCAAAAGACCTGAAAGTGAAGATGCGAGATGGAATTCTTAAAGTAATTTCGGGAGCACTTGTGAATTTGAAAGGTGTGAGGAAAAATAATCTGTATTATTACCAAGGTAGTACAGTTGTTGGGACAGCAGCAGCAGCAACATCTTCCAATAGCAAGAAGGATGCGGAGGCAACAAAATTGTGGCACATGCGATTGAGACATGCTGGTGAAAAATCCTTGCAAAATCTTGCCAAACAAGGATTATTGAAAGGTACGAAAGTTTGCAAATTAGAATTTTGTGAGTATTGTGTTCTGAAAAAACAAAGAAGAGTGAAATTTGGCACTGGTATCCATAATACCAAGGGTATTTTGGATTATGTGCATTCAAATGTGTGGGGACCTACCAAAATTCCATCCCTTGGTGCCAAGTATTATGTTGTCACTTTTATTGATGATTTTTTCAGAAGAGTTTGGGTGTTTACTATAAAGAGCAAGGATGAGATGCTAGGGATTTTCCTTAAATGGAAAGCTCAGGTTGAAAACCAAACGAGAAGAAAGTTCATCCGAACAGACAACGGTGGAGAATACAAGAGTGATCCCTTCCAGAAGATATGCCAAGAATGTGGCATAGTTCGGCACTTCACAGTTAGAAAAACACCGCTGCAGAATAGGGTGTCAGAGCGTATGAACAAGATACTAGTGGAGAAAATACGTTGCATGCTGTCTAATGTTGGGTTAGGCAGAAAGTTTTGGGCTGAGGCTGTGACAACGCTCAACATCTCATTAATCGTTTGTCATCATCTGCAATCGGTAGCAAGACTCCATTAGAGGTATAGTCTGGAAAACTTGCAACAGATTATGATTTTTTACGTAGTTTTTGTTCTACTGCATATTATCATGTAAATAAATCAAAATTGAATCAACGTGCAAAGAAGGCTCTCTTTATGGACTTTAATGCTGGAGTTAAGGAATACCGATTGTGGTGTCTAGAATCAAAGAAAACCATTATCAGCAGGGATATTACCTTTTGATGAATCTGCTATGTTGAATAAGGTAGCACAAGATAGGACCAGTGGTACTCCGTAACAGGTGGAGTGTACGCCGAAGCAGATGGAGTTTGAGCAAATAATGGTGAGTCCAGTAAACAGCACCATCAGTGACTTTTCCATGGCAGAAGAGGGGTCAGATGAGGAAGAGGTTTCAACCCAAGAACCTCAACAGCAGCAAGAGTCAATTGCCGTCAATAGGCCAAGACGAAAATTCAAAAACCTGCTCATTTTGTTGACATGGTGGCCTATGCACTTCCAGTTGTTGATGATGTTCCATCCACTTTTTCTGAAGCAGTTCGAAGTATAGAAAATGATAGGTAGAAAGATGCTATGGAAGAAGAGATGCAATTTCTTCAGAAGAACAAGACGTGGAAGTTGACACAACTACCGAAGGGCAAGAAGGCAATTGGATGCAAATGGATGTTTGCAAAGAAAGAAAGATTTCCTGACAAGAATGATGTTCGTTACAAGGCAAGATTGGTGGCTAAAGACTACACTCAGAAGGAGGGAGTTGATTATAATGAGGTATTTTCTCCAATTGTTAAATATTCCTCTATTAGAATTTTATTGGCCTTGGTAGCGCAGTTGAATTTGGAGCTAGTTCAACTTGATGTGAAGACTGCGTTCCTTCACAGTGACTTGAAGGAGGAAATCTATATGTCTCAACCAGATAGATTTAAAGTTGCTGGTAAAGAGAATTGGGTTTGTAAGCTGAGCAAATCGTTGTACAGATTGAAACAATCACCGAGGCAATGGTACAAATGATTTGACCAGTTCATGATGGGTCAGAAGTACACAAGAAGCAAATACGATCACTGTGTGTATTTGCGCAAGCTACGAGATGATTCATACATCTACTTACTCTTATACGTTGATGATATGCTGATAGCGTCAAAGAGCCAAGTTGAAATTGACAAAATGAAGGCTCAGTTGAGTAAAGAGTTTGAGATGAAGGATTTGGAAGAAACCAAAAAGATTCTCGGCATGGAGATAAGTAGGGATAGAACGAGAGGCAATCTTTGTCTGACACAGAAACAGTATTTGAACAAGGTACTACAATGTTTTGGTATGAATGAAAATTCAAAACCTGTAAGTACTTCGCTTGCTCCTCATTTGAAACTTAGCAGCCTATTATCTTCAAAGACAGATAAAGAGCGAGCATACATGGCGAAAGTCCCGTATGCTAATGCAGTTGGTAACTTGATGTATGCAATGATGTGTACGAGACCCGACATTTCACAGGCAGTTGGTGTTGTAAGCAGGTTTATGCATGATCCGGGCAAGGGTCATTGGCAAGCTGTGAAATGGATTCTATGATATATCCAAAATACCGCAGATGTTGGATTAGTATTTGAGCAGGATAAATCACTTGGTCAATGTGTAGTTGGATATTGTGATTCTGACTATGCAAGTGATTTGGATAAGCGACGTTCTACAACTGACTACTTGTTCACGTTTGATAAGGCGCCAGTTAGTTGGAAATCTATTTTGCAGTCAACGGTGGCTTTGTCTACAACGAAGGCAGAGTATATGGCGATTACAGAAGTTGTGAAGGAGGCAATTTGACTTCAAGGATTGTTTGAAGACTTGGAAATTGGTCAAAAACACATTGACGTGTTTTATGACAGTCATAGTGCTATTCACTTAGCAAAGAACCAGATCTTGCATGCAAGAACGAAGCACATTGATGTTTGCTATCACTTTGTGCGGGAAATTCTCGAAAAAGAGGAGATTTTTCTCCAGAAGATTCGGACTACAGAGAATCCTGCAGATATGCTGATCAAGGTGGTTACAAGAGCCAAGTTTGAACATTGTCTAAACTTGGTCAATATCCTGCATATTTGAGTTGGCGCCTGAGCGCGCAAATTTGGAAGTGCCACAAGGACCGTTTGTTATTTTGGGTGAAAAGATTTGTATTTTTGGTGGGATTAGAAATTATGCCAAGGTGGAGATTTGTTGACTTTTATGGCAGTAATTCAAGCCCACAATTGTTGACAAATTTTGGCAAAAATTTAATCCCACATCGGTGGCTTAGCTTTGAAGAGAGGTACTTGTTAGCTATAAATAATCACTCCCTCTCCTCAATTCAATTGTACCAAAAAACAAAAGAATTACACTAAAAAGGATTTTGTAATTCTTTTGAAATTCTTTCTTCTCCTAAATTATAAGAGCAGGCTGCTTGAGTGGTGCTCGGAGATTAGGCAAAATTTGCCGAACTCCGTTATCAATTTTTCGGGTGCGTTCTTTCCTTATCTCTTTTATTTATTCCGCACTTATTTAGTAGTTTCTTTTCTATTATAGTATAGTATTCAATATATTTATTCTACATTTGTCGGGTTTATTTGTAGTGTTTTATACGGTTCATTTGGGTATATTTTCTTATTCGTGTGTACGTATTATTTATGTATACACGGATCTAGTTGTGATAATACACCGTGCACATAAATTCTGTTTAGGAGATTGGGTTTTAAGTGGGACCGCTTGTGACCCCTCCAACCTTTCCTGGGAATTTACTTTGAATGGTAATTCTGTCTAAGGAGATTATTTCGATGATCTTTCCTGAGAATTACTGAATCGGTTTAATCTGTATTTTTTGAGTGAAAAATTACTCGGTTTCCCCAACAGCTACATCATATCATTTTCGGCCTTATCAACTGTTGGAGTCTCAAAAGAAAAATTCAGAGAAGAAACACAACCTTCTGAAGAAAATAATTGCGTTTAGAACTCCACTACCAAGAGTTTGATTTGATCTAAAGAATAAACCCAGCCCTCATTCTCATCCTTAATGCGAGATATGTAATTGCAGTTTCTCCGTTGCTACACAATTGAATGAAAATATGAAGTGTTTGCATATCCCAACTTGAGCTATTTAATCGCGACTTTTTGCTGCCAAAACTCTCCTTCTACCGCCAATGCCCTCATATACATTGATCTTGCCTCATTGAGATGAACCTTCGACTGCTCATCCCTAGAGCCATCATACTCAGATTCCCTCAACTTGTAAAACTCCTCCGCTTGTTTGACTGCCGAAAAGATATTACCAAAAGTTTCTCGACTCCAAACTCTTAATCGTTGACGAAGGGACACCAATTTGGAGTGAAATAGAACCATACTAGTACCAAGTCCAGATTTCCACCAGTCCGCTTCCACAACACCTAAGAAAGACGAGTGATGTCGCCAAGCATTAACGAAATGAAAGGAACTCCTAGAATGAAAAGCCGATCCATATTTAATTAATAATGGAGAATGGTCGGATCGGCCTCTGGCCAAATGGAGACCTTAGATATCGGGTACTCCTGCATCCAATTTGCATTAACCAAAGCATAGTCCAATCTCTGCCATACCGCATCATTGGTCCAAGTAAAACGGGGACCGTCAAAGTCCAAAGCAAACAAACCACCCAAGGCCGCATTGAACTCTTCCATATTTCTGATGTTAGCCGGAGACCCCCACTATTCCTCTGCAGACGAGATGACATTAAAATCACCCACCGCCATCCAAGGAACTTGAGACCTTGAACTCAAATGCTCCAATGCACGCCACAAGGGTCTCCTAGCCACACGTGTACACTTAGCATAGACAGCAGATAACCAAAAACTCCCACGCAACGAAAAGTCACGTGAGCATGAACAAGCTGACCTGCATGCTCTGAGCAATTTTAGAACAAATCAGTGCACCAAAAGATCCAGATTTTTCCATCAACAAAGGAGGAAGCACCATCAAAATGCAAAAATCATCTAAAAAAGTCTAGATGAGCCCTTTTGGATATGGGTTCAAGAAGGATCAGTAGCTGAATAGAATTTTCAAAAGGGTTTTTATCAGTTTACCCCCTTAAACTATACCCAACTATCAGTTTTGTTAGATTTAGTCAATATTAGCCAGTAAATAAAATCCCATTTTATTTGGGATTCTTTGCTTTAGAATAGGTCTTTCTGTTTAGAAGTCTGTTAACAGTAGACTCCTTATTTATTGCATTTTCTATTTGCTTTGTACGACTATTTATAGCCTAAATATTTCTCATTCAATAACACACTGAATTCCTTCCATACTTTCTTTTCTCTGAAATACTCTTTACTGTTAACCTTATCATCTGGTATCAGAGTCTCGCAAGAGGCTCGGTAGGTAGAAGCAGCAGTCTTCTAAGGGATTTTAGGCAACGAAAATGGCAACAGAGGGTGCCTTTATTCAACCAGCAGTACCGAGGTTCGATGGTCACTACAATCATTGGGCGATGCTTATGGAAAATTTTCTTCGATCAAAGGAGTACTGGAATGTGGTAGAAAATGGAGTTTCTGCAACAGCAGAGGGTGTGCCTTTAACTGAGGCACAAAAGAAAATTTGTGAAGAGCAGAAGTTGAAGGATCTCAAAGCTAAGAACTATCCGTTTCAAACGTTAGATCGTTCCATTTTGGAGACTATCATTAACAAAGATACGTCAAAGAGTTTTTAGGACTCTATGAAGTAAAAATATCAAGGAACAACGCGAGTAAAACGTGCTCATCTACAAGCATTGCGAAAGGAGTATGAAATTGCTCACATGAAGGAAGGAGAATCTGTGAATGAGTACATTGCTCGTGTTCTTGTCATCACCAACAAGATGAAATCAAATGGTGAAGAGTTGAAAGATGTTGCTGTTGTGGAAAAGATTCTGAGGTCAATGACACCTAAGTTTAATTATGTCGTGTGTTCAATTGAAGAATCTAAGGATACAAGTATTTTGTCAATTGATGAGTAGCAAAGCAGTTTGCTCGTTCACGAACAACGTATGAGTAACACCGTACATGAAGAACATGCACTGAAGGTGACTCATGGAAACCAATATGCAGGACGAGGAAGAGGGAGTGGGAGCTTTGGAGGCAGAGGCCGTGGAAGAAGCAGACAAACCTTTGACAAAGCAACTGTGGAGTGTTATGCTTGTCACAAGCTTAGTCATTTTCAGTGGGAATGCAAGAAAGGAGTGACCAATTTTGCAGAGAGTCAAGTGGAGAGTGAAGAACACATGCTGCTGATGGCTTATGTTGAAGAAAAGGAGCAACACAAAATAGACATGTGGTTTCTTGACTCTGGTGTAGCAATCACATGAGTAAAAAAAGAGAATATTTTTCAGATTTGATGAAAAATTCACAGATTCAGTGAAGTTGGGAAATAATTCAAACATGGTGTCAATGGGAAGGGCAACATCAGGTTGGAAATTGATGGAGTTGTTAGCATCATCTCAGGAGTCTTTTATGTTCCGGAATTGAAGAATAATCTGCTGAGTCTGGGACAATTGCAAGAGAAGGGCTGAGCATTTTATTCCAACAAGGGCAATGCAAAATATATCATCCTGACAAAGGTTTGATCATGAAAGCTAATATGTCTGCAAATCGAATGTTCATCTTGCATGCCATCTCTTTGCCTATAGCACCCACTTGTTTTAACACAGTCACAGAAGATGTAGCGCAGCTGTGGCATTGCAGGTTTGGGCATTTAAGCTTCAAAGGCTTACAAACATTGCAGCAAAAACAAATGGTGAAAGGTCTACCATTACTTAAGCCGCCCTCAAAGCTGTGCAAAGATTGTCTTGTGGGGAAGCAACATCGAGATTCATTTCCAACGAAAAGTTCTTGGAGAGCATCTCAGATTCTGCAGCTAGTTCATGCCGACATTTGTGGACCAATTAAGCCAGCCTCGAATAGCAAGAAAAGGTATTTGATTACTTTTATTGATGATTTTAGCTGAAAAACATAGGTATTTTTTGGCAGAAAAATCAGAAGCTTTTACCATTTTAAGAGCTTCAAGATACTTGTTGAGAAAGCAACAGATATGTCTCTAAAAGTGTTGCGTACGGATCGTGGTGGAGAGTTTACATCTCGAGAATTCAACAATTTCTGCAAGGAACATGGAGTGCAAAGACAATTGACACTGCATATTCACCACAACAAAATGGTGTTGCACAACGGAAGAATCGGACTATCATGAATTTGGTGTCGTAGCATGCTATCTGAAAAGAGTGCCCAAAACTTTCTGGCCAGAAGCAGTAAATTGGCTGTGCACGTTTTAAATCGTAGTCCAACGCTGGCTGTAAAGGACAAAACACCTGAAGAAGTCTGGAGCGGAATCAAGCCATCAGTTCAACATTTTAGAATTTTTGGTTGTGTCTCCTATGCTCACGTGCCTGACAGTTCGAGAACTAAACTAGATGAGAAAAGCTTGAAATGTGTTTTACTAGGAATTAGCGAGGAATCAAAGGCGTACAGGCTCTATGATCCTATCTCACAAAGGATGTGGTGAGCAGAGATGTAGTTTTTGAAGAATGTGAAGAATGGGAATGGGACACGCAACATGAATCAGCTGTTACTTGCGAGCTGGAATGGAAGATGTTGAAAAGGCAGTGACTGAAAATCTCTTGTAGAAGAAGATGCTGCTGACACACAGTCAGAAGAGTCTCTTGCCACTAATCAAGAAACTTCTCCAGATCCCGTGGAAGGGAGGAGTAGGAAGCAATCAACTTGGTTGAAAGATTATGTTTCAGGTGAAGGTTTGTCTGATGAAGAGGCAGCAGCATTTTTTTACCTCATATACAGTGGCTGCCGATCCACTTCATTATGAAGAAGCTGTGAAGAATGAAAAATGGAGAAATGCCATGGATGCTGAGATTGCGGCGATTGAGAAAAATGGCACATGGGAACTAATCGATCGACCAAAAGGAGTCAAAATAGTTGGAGTCAAGTGGGTTTACAAGACTAAACTTAATGAAAAGGGAGAAGTTGACAAGTTTAAGGCGAGGCTGGTTGTAAAAGGATATGCACAGCAATATGGTATAGATTACACAGAAGTGTTTGCTCCAGTGTCTTGTATGGAGACTACTCGATTGGTGATCGCTTTAGCAGCACAAAAAGGGTGGGCTATCCATCAATTAGATGTGAAGTCTGCCTTTTTACATGGAGAACTAGTTGAAGATGTTTTCGTTAAGCAGCCGTGTGGTTACATTCAAAAGGGAAAGGAGGAAAAAGTGTACAAGATGAAGAAAGCTCTTTATGGGCTTAAACAAGCTCCGCGTGCTTGGTACAGCCGTATTGAAACATATTTCATGAAGAAAGGTTTTCAAAAATGTGATTATGAGCATACCCTTTTTGTTAAACGAAACATGGAGGGCAGCATACTCATTGTAAGTTTATATGTTGACGATATTCTTTTCACAGAAAATGATGAGCTGATGTTTACTGAGTTTCAGAACTCGATGAAGAATGAGTTTGATATGACTGATCTTGGTAAAATGAAATATTTTTTGGGTCTCGAAGTCTTGCAGAAATCAGGTGGAATTTTTATCGGTCAAAGAAAGTATGCTCAGGAGGTGTTGCAACGTTTTGAAATGAATCAAATGAATTCTGTTCAAACTCCAATGGTTCCTGGTTTCAAGTTTTGCAAGGATGAAGAAGGAATTAAGATGGACAAGACTCACTTCAAACAACTTGTAGGCTGTCTTATGTATCTTACTGTGACTCGTCCAGATATGATGGTTGCAGTAAACCTTTTGAGCAGATATATGGAGAATCCTACTCAGCTTCATTTACAATTGGCAAAGAGAGTGTTGAGGTATTTGCAAGGAACAACTGAGTATGGAATTTTCTATAAGAATGGAGGAAATGATGATCTTATAGCATACACTGATTGTGATTATGCGGGTGACTTGGATGACAAAAAGTACATCAAGCTATGTTTTTCTCTTCGGTTCTGGAGCTATATCATGGTCTTCTAAGAAACAACCTATTGTGAGTCTGTCTACCACCGAAGCTGAATTTATTGCTACTGCTGCTTGTGCTTGTCAAGCAATTTGGTTAAAAAGGGTGCTCAAAATGCTGGATCAGACTCAGCAAGAGAAAAATACTATCCATTGTGACAATAGCTCTGCAATCAAGCTCTCAAGAAACCCAGTTATGCATGGTCGTAACAAGCATATAGATGTTCGTTTCCATTTCCTTCGAGAACTCGCACAGGCAGGTATGATAGAGCTAGTTCATTGAAATGTTTTGGAACAAATAGCTGATGTGATGACAAAGCCTCTTAAGTTGGATGATTTTCTGAAGCTGCGTACAATGCTTGGGGTTTGTGCAGAGAACAGTATAAACTAAATTCTTTCAGCATTTAGTTTAAGGGAGGAATTGTTAGATTTAGTCAATATTAGCCAGTAAATAAAATCTCATTTTATTTGGGATTCTTTGCTTTAGAATAGGTCTTTCTGTTTACAAGTCTATTAACAGTAGACTCCTTATTTATTGCATTTTCTGTTTGCTTTGTACGACTATTTATAGCCTAAATATTTCTCATTCAATAACACACCGAATTCCTTCCACACTTTCTTTTTTCTGAAATATTCTTTACTGTTAACCTTATCAAGTTTAGTCCCTAACGTTAACTTTTAGTCACTTAAGTCCATCTGTTAAGTCAAAGTAGATAATTGACCATTAACCCATTTAAAAATTGCCCTACTAACTAACTAAGGTTTGGTGAAAACTTTTAAGACAAAAATACCCTCCCCTTGTGCTTTAAGTATAAAACAAGATTAGAAGGCTTTTCTCTCCTCTATTTTCTTAAATTGTTCACAAAATTTTTTATTTTGTGCAATACCTTGTCACGGCTGCTCCTATGAAGCCTACTACTGCTGCTGCTACTGCCGGCGAGAAGAAGCCGAAGAAGGCTGTTGCTCCAAAGAAAGAGGCGGCGGGTACCAAGAGGAAGAGAACTGTTAATGTGGAGAAGAAGAAGCTGAAGATGGTTGCTGCAGTGTCAGTGAAAGTCAAGAAAACTCCCGTCAAGAAAGCTCCGGTGAAGAAGGTGGTGATGAAAATGCCGGTGAAGAAACCTAAGAGCCTCAAGTCGCCAGCGAAGAAGCTTAAGAAATAAGTTGCGTGAATTGGGCTCTGGAGGGATTAAGGAGAAAATGTGTAAATTCATAGATGGCTGGGGGTTTGGGAGAAATTTCGTTGTTATTTCTTATTTTAGCGTTCTGTTTTACCATTTTGGTTGTGGTTGGATTTCTTAGTAGATTATGCAATTAAGGGCAGTTTGACTCAGAAATTATCAGTTTATCTTGTGTTTTGGTTGAAATTTGGGTGATTGACTATAATGTTTGTGATTTTGTTAATCTTAACGTCTTGTTTAAGATATTGTGCGCTGCACAGAAGTCCAACATTTTTCTTGTGTTTGTTTCGTTCCACCAGTTGCACTCCCGGATACAGTTCTCATATCTGCAAGAAGTAACGGTTTATAAGCTAAAAATGCAGGTCCTATGACGTCGGTGCCGCTATAGCAACTTCTAGATGTAAACAAGTAAGACTGTACCTGTGATTAGGCTATGTGGCATAAATTTTACTTCACTTGGGAAGCCAACCAGAATAAGAACCCCATTAGTCTTCAACAGGGAAAGGTACGAATCAAATGGAATATCTCCAGAAGCTATATCAATAATGAAGTGCAATGATATGGGGTGATGGTGGTAAAGAATCAGCATCTTTATTGCTTTAGATGAGACAAAATGAACCCAAAAGCCTGTACATCACAGGCTGATGGTTGCTTACCCTCATCAGCAGTTCATCAGATGAGACAACCTAATTGTCCGCTCCAAGAAGAATTACTCTTGCTTCTTTCTTGGATATACTTGTGCTCCACACTGTGACTTTCAATCCAAAAGCCTTTCCAAATTTCACTGCCAAGTGCCCCAGACCACCTAGCCCAATAACGCCTAAAGATTTTCCAGGTTGGTTCATGTTGTGTCGCATCATTGGTGAGAAGACAGTTATCACAGATCAAAGCAAAGGTGCCGTCGTTTCTTTCTGGGGTTTATACGAGGGAGAATGGAGACAGTTTGGGTTGACAATGATGAAGAAAAAATTAGAAAAGTGGCTTTCATTTTTTTGTTTTGTCGTCCCGCCACTTCATAAAGGGCATTTTTGAGAATGAAATTTCTTTTTTAGGGTTTTATGGGCATATTTGTCCATTTATAATTAAGTTGGATCTAAACATGTCTTTTTACGTAAATTATAAAATGCCGTCTCGTTTGACCGTTAGTCCAAGGACTTAAGTGACTAAAAGTTAACGTTAGCGGGACTAAACTGATAGTTGAGGTATAGTTTAAGGGGGTAAACTAATAAAAGCCCTTTTCAAAATATAGTCTGTGTAAGTATCTAAGAGAGTCTTTACGCGAGGCGCCGCGTATATTCCAAACAAGAAAATTAATTGGACTTAGCATTAGATCAGAGAGAATGTTTAGCCTACGAAATAGAAGAGAGCTGTTGCAACTTTTTCTTAATATTACAACCCAACTTCTTCTTTGCATCTATGGGATCAGGTGGCAATAGCTTATTCCATAGATTGAAGTCTTTTCATCCAACAAGACTGAGCGAGGGAGAACCTTTTCTAACCAATTAGAATCCTTCAATCGAGAATCTAGCTCGGCTTGAAAAAATCGCATCTCATTAACGGAGAAATTTGAGTCCCCCATGTTTCCTGCTGACCTCCGCTTGAGGAGCCTCAAACGTCCGGATAATCGTGGAGACGAAAGAGGAGAACCCCAGTGCATTGAATCCCCCCAAGCAGTGGCGGAGCCAGAAAAAATTCTTAGTGGGAGCAAAAGCAATAATAAAATTTTTTACCTACTCTTCTTCTAGTTTTTTAAGCAAAAAAAAAAAAAAAATCACCAACAAGTACAAATGATGCATATATTCCATGAAAAACATAAAAAATAAATTCAAAATTATTAATGTAATAATAATTTTATTTCAAAAACAAACTAAACTATTTACAATTGCTCACTGCAAGTTTTTATATTTTGATAACTAACTTGGTTGTGGAAGTAAGAATGGCTCTCGATTGTGGAGGGAAAATGGAGAACCAGTGGAGGAAAGGGAAATTGGGGAGTGGGGCCCAAAAAAAAGTGAATGATATGATTGGTACTTGCTAGTTAAAATGAAAAGGCTTTTTTTTATCTTATTTCAAATGGAATTTGTGCCCCACTTATCTTTTTAAAATTTTAGTTTATGAACTAACTTAAAAAATTACGTAATTCTTTCACATCTTTTCTAAGAAAACTCTGAGGGCACACTTAAAATTATATCAAAATTATATAAATATTATAGAAATTTAAGGGGGCAGTAGGGGCCCGTGCCCCCACCTTAAATCCGCCCCTGCCCCCAAGTGCTCCATAATACCCTCATCATCACTATCAGTAGGCAACACAGCAAAAGAATTTTGATTCATCGTGAGGGCAACATCCAGGTTTGAAGCCGTGAGATCCCCACGACCAGTTTGAGTATCAACCAAGACCATGTCTTTGGAAGGTGCATATAACGTAGAATTTACCAATGTTTTTAAACTCGGACCGGTTAGTGAACCGGAGAGGTGGCCGGTTCGCGGTTCGACCGGTCAGGCCGGTCCAACCGGGCCGGTTCAAAGATTCATTGTTTTTTTTTTTTTTTTTTTTTTTTTTTAGTGTTAAGTACTAAGCAGGTTTCATTCTACACTTGAACTTTACCAACATAACTTAATTTAAGTTATGATAATAATAAATTTTCTAAAAGTTATACATAAAACATGGAATGATAAATATAATTAAAATATCATAATTCACCATAAGTTTTCATAAATTCATTATAAACATAAATAGATACAATCCAAATGTTCACCAATTATCACAAATAAAAACACAAAAAATAAATAAATTAAATATTGAAATTCTTTTACAACCCTTAAAAAAATCAATAAAAGAGTTCAAATTAAGACAAACTATTTGAATAGCAAACTTTTATCAGTGGCATGATAAGCAACCACACCACCTTTCACAATTTCATCAACTTAAGCTGAAAAAGTTAAAATTTTATTATAAAAATATAAATCTAATTGCTCAAACTAAAAAATAACTAAAAATTTTTGAAAAACAAATATACAGTTAAACACATAAAAAATTAATTGCTACTAAACATTACTAATTAACATGTTATATTAAATTCAATGATCCTATACCATTAATTATTTTAAATTCAATTATCAATAGCTTCGATTATGTGCCAACTACCATATTTTTGACCAGCCCAAGTTATTATTTGTAATTCCTACCCAATTCCTACACGGATGTGCACTACTTTTGCAAAAATTTCATCCTTAATTAATCGAATAAAAATAAAACAAAAATGAGGGAAACATATGAAAATTGAGGGGAAAAAGAAGAAAATGCAAAAAATCAACTAAAGATAATAATATAGAAAAAAAACCTTGAAAAGAAAAAAGTTAAACTTACTAAGATGTTGGAAAACAAGAAAAGTTGAAATTTTCAACTTGTTTACAATTTGCTAAAGATAATAACCTGATAATAATGGTGAAGACTTGAGAAAATCTTGTTGTGGATATTTGGGTTAAAAATGGTTAAGAAGAAAAAATTGAAAAAAAAATAAGAGAAGAACTTGATGTTTTAATATATTTTTTAATCAAGTAGCATTCTCAACAAACTTAACTACAGTCTAGCGGTGAGATTGTCATATCCAAACTTGGAGACCCAGGTTCGAATCTTAGCTACACCATTCTTGATATTTTGTTGAAGAATTTAAAAAACCGCCGGTTCACGGTTCTTAACGGTTCGCACGGTTCGTCCGGTTCTCCATGAACTTCCGGCTTTAGCATTAGACCGGACCGGTGACATGGCCGGTTCGCGGTCCAACCGGTCGAACCGTCCGGTCCGGTCCGGTTCTGAAAACATTGGAATTTACTGGCTCAACACACGAACAACCAGCATTTTCTATCTTCTCGGCAATAGACACTGGATTAACAGCAGCTAAGTGGATTGTGCGTGAATTTGTAACACCAATCCTGACCTTGCCAGCTACTAAAGCCTGCTTGTCACTTGTCCTCTCGAGAATAACAGCAACAGAAGATTGAGCACGCGTACCAGGTGCAGCATCAACTACGACTACCCCAACAGCTAAAACACCATGGTTGTGATTAGAACCTGCAAGCTCCAATCCCGCATGATTACGCCAACCAGCATGCGCTTCCACAGGAGCAATAGGATCATAAAGTGGTAAGTCTATGGCTTGCAAGAGTGGAACCGGTGACTCCACCACCTTCTCTTTCCCCTTGCCAAAATTATTCTTAGGGACATAAATATGTCGATCCTGCGGAGTTGTATGAGGAGGAAAGTTCTTTCCTCTAGCACCATGGAGAGACGGGTCCTTCCTGAAGCAAAGGGCCTCCTCATGCCCAAACTTGCAACAGAGCGAACAATAGGAGGGCAAATTTTCGAACTCAACCGATCGCCAAAACACATACTCATCATCCCATCCAGATCCGCTTTACTGGGGTCGAAGAAACGTCTATCTCAACCAGAATCCGTGCCACAGATGATCGACGAAGATCACTAGTAGCTGCATCAATCTTTAGCTGACACCCTAAGGTGGAGGCCAGTTTAAGTAACTAGTTCTTCTAGAAAAAAGGAATTGGCAACTCAGGAAAACACACCCAAATCAAAGCTATTGCAACTTCCTGATCTGCATTGAAGTTCAATGCCCACTTAGAGATCGATATAGTTGAGTTATGAACATACCATACCCTGCGAGAAAACAATATGGTGTAATCCTCCTCCAAAAGAGACCGAATCAGAATATGTTTAGGATCAAGTAGTCCTACCAAGCAATCTCTCTCCAGACCTAGTGTGACAAAATTTTTCGTATAAGCTCCATGGGAGGTCCGCTAAAGGCAAACCTCCCCACCAATGCATTCCGAAAAGGCTCTGATAAAAATGAGATTCCTTGGTGAGAGACACGGAGAGCTGGTTCACCCCGAAAAGTAGAGACCACGCCCAAAGCGATATCTTTCTCCCCAAGTGCCATACCAGACACTACTGACGCAAAGGACTTCCCCAATGACGCAGACAGCAGACCACCACCATCGGGAGGTTTTTCTGACGACCCACAGGCCACCATGGGAGGCGGAGGCTAGTTGACGATGCTATTGATGGTGAAACAAAACCATAGGCTTAGTTTTTTTGGGACATGTAATTAATTCAATTTTTTAACATGTGTCCGTATATGATGACACGTTACACATTAACGGTCCAGAAATACTTCCAACTTTATTACACTTCCATCAAAACCAAATTTTGACTAGGCGCAACTTCATCTGTCAATAGGTTTTGGTCAATAGGGCTCACTATAATATTGTCTTGTTAGATAGGATGTACATAACGAAAGTCTTATTGAGTTGGTAACTAAAGCCATAGATCCAAAGAGATTATATGACTAGAATAATTATGTCGGGCACTTATTACATAGGATAAGAACATACATGTATTATATGCATGCATGCATGTGTGTGTCTATATATGTGTGTCTGTGTGTAGGAACACGTGTTTTGCATATGAATATGATACTTTAGGATTATTTTCTTTTTTTCCTCAAAATATTAAGAAAATCAAAATTTTTAAGGAATAAATGTAATTGAGACAAAAAATACTGTGACATTTAATCAACCATATATAGACTAAGTGCTTAGGAAGTTGTCCGATGGTGTGTTTTGTTTGCTGACATGTCATTTGATGATTTGCTGAAAAGTGGTCGTTCTCCATGATTGTTGGCCTGTGGATTGCGTTTGTGAGCCACCGAGCCCTGGCTGAAAAAAATTAACTCCTTCAGTGGAACCCAAGACCGGACTCATAGTGGTCATAATAATAATAATAATAATAGAGTTAGGCTGGTAGTGCTGATAATAATGCTACTCTGCTTCCCATTTTACCTAATGTCAGGTTTGTGGTGAGTTAGAGTGTGTATTTGGGTCAATGTGACAACTCCTGTTTTACCTATTTACCCTTGCCTTACATGTTTATTTACTTTTTTTTGTGGGTTGACTTAGTTTAGCTGTTGTTGGGTTATAGATGTCAAAACAATGCTTTGTCACTGTGTAACTTTTCAGCCATGCGTCCTTTCTTTGCCTCTTATACTTTCGAACGTTGTCCTCCGTACGTCTTTGGAAGCTACTCCATACTTTCTGTCCTGGATTTTGCAGATGCTATCATGCTTTGTGGTTGGTTTATGCATCCGGTGATCATTTTCCCTCTTTCGTTCTGTTGTTTCAGCTATAAGGTTGGTTTGCTCTTTTTCCCTCTGCTTCGTTCTCTGTTCTTTTGGAGCTTTCATTTCTATTGGCCAGCTTCAGGGTAATTATCTCCGCCAGTTTTTCGCTTTTCGTTTTATATGCTGTTTACTGCTTCTCCTTATCACCTGTGGCAGCATTTGCTATTTTATTCGCTGACTTTGTTCCTTTTTCCCCTGTTTCCATGCTAATGAATTAATGCTGATTCATGTATGCCGTTGCTATTGTGGTGACCTCATTTTAAAACAAAAAAAAAAGGTTTTTCCCGCCTCTTTGTTTTCTTTCCAATATCTCATCTTTCTGTGCTTGTCATTTCCTCTTCTACAGCTTTATTTGATGTCTTTGTACTTGGGATTTTCTGGCATTCTCGTTCTTCCGAGGACGCTGCTATGGAGCTGATCTTCTGTTATGTGTTATGGCAGGAATTTGGTTGCAGGTCAGATGCTTGTTTCTTTGTTTTGCTTGGCTTTTCCCTCCTTCTGGCTGCATTAGTTGCTGGCTATTTCTTGCCTCCTTCCTGGTCATTTCATATTTTACGTATTTTCCCCAACATGCATGGCTTCTTCAGAATCTTCGTGCTTTCTTTAGTATTTTTGCTTCGTACATTGTTTAAGCTTGCTTTACCGTTTTCGCTCGCTACATTTTTGTACTGTAGATGGTGTTCATGCATGTCTTCATCCTTTGATTGTTTAATTTCTTACATCAATTCACGTGTGTCGTGGTCTTCAGACTCTTCACTGGAAATCAGGAACTGCTCCACCAACTCTTACCCACTCCAATCTCCAGAGTCCAGACGTCCTCCTCACCCCTTTCTTTCTCCTTTTCCTTTTCTCAATCAATCAATCTTCTTCCTCTGCTCTTTTGCCCCTCTCTTCCTCTCTTCAACACAAGTCAAATCTCTTCTCTCCATCTCTCTGTTTTTTGTTTGTCTCTCAAGTCCACTGCTTTCTTCATTTTAATTTTGTTTATGCTGTTCCTGCCCCTTGATTAAATTTTCTTTTATTCTCTATTAAATTTTATTTGCTGTTCCAGACTTCCAGTTCATCTCAATCAGACTCTCAGGCAGACAGACACCCAAATAGACTCCAAGTTTCACTAATGGCGACTATCCGGATGATTAGCAATTAACCCTTTTTTGTATTTGTCTTGAATAAGACACCGAATCATTTTAATCATGTTTAATGATATAGTGTTTGTGGGGGTTTTAACTTGAACAGATATAGCAGTCAATCTCACTGGTATGCAAAATCTTAAATCTTTCTAAAACACTTTTTGTGGAACATAGTTTTTGAGTAAATCTACTTTTAATGCATAAATGAATCTCAATTACAGATGGTCTGTTCAGATGAATATACAACGGCAAGAAATACCATGTGGCAGATATTGCTGCATTACTCAGTAGGACTTGGAGCGCCGGTGTTGATCGAATTATTGTAAGTATATATCCCTGAACAAAACTTTGGTCTTTTTCATACGGATATGTCTCGTGCGACTATTTTTCTGGTTGCTGTTATTATTAGCTCATTGCAAAGGATAAGTTTGCAGCCCATTGGCTCGTTGCAAAGGATATGTCTCTTACATGGACTATATTAGTTGTTGTATGATGGCTTCATTGTGAGTCATATTGTACTGGATGTTGTAAATATGCTAAAATGAGTGGTTGTGAGGCTATAAAAGTTATTTCTTGAGCAATGTGAAATCTTTGCTATGGACCAAGTCCAAATGATATAGTCCATGTATGATGGCTTCATTGTGAGTCATATTGCACTGGATGTGGTAAATATGCTAAAATGAGTGGTTGTGAGGCTATTAAAGTTATTTCTTGATCAATGTGAAATCTTTGCTGTGGACCAAGTCCAAATGAACCAGATAATATTAACCAACAATTTCTCTCATTAAAGCTTGCATGTCATTTTTCTCTTATTTTCTGTGCATTAAAAAGTTTCGAGTTGTTTCACCTATTTGTTTCATTGTTCTCCCCTTGTGACCTTGAATCAATTTGGTGAAGGTTCAACCTTGCAGTGAGCTTGACATGGAAATGAAGTGCAAACTGATTTCAGAGTATATGACAAAGGTTACTTATTTGTGTTGTATGATAACTTGCCTAAGCTTCTTTGGGTGATCTAAGGTTAGAGTAAATGGAATGCAAGAACTCTACTTATGCTTGTGATTATCCTTTTGACAGATTTCAACTTTATTTTTGGACGAAGCACTGCAATGTATTGGGGAAGAAAGTAAAGTTTTCCAGTTCTACTCTCAACATTTTTTGTTTGTTGACTATCTTCTTATGGATTGTGCCCTCAGCTTCATTACATAGTGGAGCAGAGTTTAGGCCATATATGACTTAATGAATCTGAAAAAATGAGGTCACTTGCTCGTTTGTATTAATTGTCTGAAACTTCTGCAAAATGTCACTTTAAAATAAAAAAAATTATCCTCTGCAAAATGTCACTTGAGCTAAACTACTTCTTGGAAGGGATATAGGGTATATCTTTTAGGTTTATTAATTCTTTCTGCAAATTATTTAGCTGACTGCTCTATTTTAATTTGTAGGTAATGAACATATTGAAAATGTTGTGCCAGTACATTGTGATGATGAGCAAAAGGTTGATTGATCATGAGACAACTTCCAAGGAGCTGCTACAATTGGGCTGGACTCCATGCTTTGAACAAATTCTACATTGGAAGATTTTGTGAGCAATATTGTTCTTTGTTATAACCAAACCATGCAATCTTTAGCAAAAGTCCTTTTTTTTATAGTATTATGGGAGTCTTTTCTTTAGCCTACAGAACTGGGTTTAAAATTTATTCAGGCTGGTTTTACTTTATATTATAGGAGGATATTCTTGTTCTTGCAATGGCAAGACTTTTCCTTTGGGATTGTCCTCAACATTGTTGGACTTACGGTACTGATGAACAGTGCAGGTCATATTTTATGTTTCATAAGATGGATGTTCACCAGCCGCAGTTAATATTCAAATACTTACCAATACTTTCATTTACAGAGAGTTACGTTTATCAGGTAAACAAAATGCAACTCTCTCTCTCTCTCTCTCTTCCCTTACTATATGTGGCTTATATTCTGCATTTTGGTGTGTACATTAACTTGCAAATCCATACATTGTTGGTCCATTTACCTGTACAATAGATGCTCAGTGACTTCCTTATGTGTCCCAAATAAAATGTTAAGCTTCCTTACATAGTCCACTACCCCTTTTCACAATGGAATACGGTAATACCAACAAATCTTTATGACATGAAAAAAATTCCGTTACTTTTTCCAGTACATGTGAATGTGCTTATTGCTTGGTACCTATAAATGTGAAAAGTTGTGACAATAATTGTTCCAATTTTTTGCTACTATAAGTAATGTGTCAATTATGTACCTGAATAGCATAGTGAGAGCTGGCATTAACTTTAAAGTATGGGGAAGAAATCTTCTTTAGCGATGATAATAAGCACATAGGTATAATCATGTGTTGTATAAATCAGCAAGTCAAGCTTGACTGAGAAGTTTCTACCTTCAAACATCATGCCAACTCTGATTACAAGGTTTTGGAGGATGCTTGATTTTCTTTTCTCAGATTTTCGGCTAGACAGGGTGGAAGGGCATGATAGCAGTTCTTTGGCTCGGTTCAGTTAATGTCAAGTGTCAACATGCTGCAAGATAACAATTAGTTTTCTCGATAAATAACTGATGCTGTTAAAAAGGATTTTAATTCCATAATATGTTTCATTCATGCTTCCTATTATCTTGATTTTGAATTTATAGTTGGATACTTTGAATGAGAAGCTACGTTAGTCACCAACTTATGGAGTTCAGCTTGGAGAAATAGAATCCTATGCAGTAAAACTGCAATTTAGAAGATCTTTATATCAAGCTATTTTCAGGATTTAGGTTTCATTGTCCTTTTGGCACAGGTGTGCCAAACAGAGGAAAGAAGGGCAATAAGATCCTTGAAGATGTTAGAAGCTGACCCATTTAAACCACTTCTTATCCTACTTGAGCATCAAGGCCTTCTCACGGAGCAGTCTATATCTATTTCTGTTATGATTTTTGTAGTTTCCTTTATGTTCCCTCCATGTGGGTTCTTAAACAGTATTCTGGAGGTTTTTAGAATCATAAAGGTTATATTGCCCCCTCCATTTTTTCAGGATAAGAGAAGAGCTTTGGTTTGGTGTAGAGTCCTGGAGTCTTGAAAGAAAACTATATGTTGTCATCCCTTGAGTGGAAGTGAGGTAAAATTAACAAGTGCATTCCATATTTTGACAAATAAAGTTGTGAGACATTTTCCTTTCCTTGTTTGACTAAACCATTGGCATCAGATTCTACATAGTGCAGATATCTGTTTAACACATGCATAAATTGGTAATCTATTGTATTTGATTTCTTTAATTTGAGTAATAAAGCTCTGCACTTACGGAGATTTATTGCTACTTTTAGCATCACAAAGAGAAACTGGCCCCATGTGTTGCAGCATTTGTGGGAAAAGATTGATGGAATGAAAAGAGTATTTCAGGGAGAATGTAAGAAAATATATTTATTAAAAAAGCAAAGAAAAATGTAAGAAGTTTATGATGGGAAACTTCAATTTAGTTGTTAAAACGCTAACGCTGCAACACAACTACACATCTAAACTTCTTTATATTTACTAATTACTATTTTCTATCTTCTTCTTCTATTGCTTTTATTTTATAGAAACCATAGACTACATGGATTAGAGGTGTTATCAAGCTTGACTATAAACCTCAGAAACTAACCTATAGAGCATGTCCCAATTGTAATCACCCAAATAGCTGTATGGATGAGTGAAAAATTATATGCAAGTACTGCCAAGCTAATGTTGACCTCCAACATAGGTACTTATAAATAGCGTACAGTGTTTATGTTAACCAGTCTAAGCCTCCAATCACTTGTATATTTGTTTATTAATTCCAAGGATTGTATTTCGAGTTGGATCACGGATTTAACTGGAACTCTTTGTCCTATTGCCATGTCCTCTGAAGTCGAAAGGCTAACTCAGTTTTCAACTACTGAGCTCTAATGTTTGCAAATAGAAGTAATTATCAATTTTTTTTTTTACAAAACAATTGTTTCCCTCTATTTTTTCAAAAGCTTATATTGCTTTCTCGCTTTATCCGCACTAGAACATGGATATAGCTCAGCATCTCCAGACTATTCTACATTGAAAGATGCTTATATGCTACATCAAGCCTTCTACTTCAAAGTCCAGGATGATGAAATGCGTAACTTATGAAATATACCACTTACTACACTACAAATGAAGCTCTCAACATTGACAACCTCAACATTAACAATCTCAACATTAATGATTGACAATCTACCTATTCTGTATTTTTACTCGAGCCTTCATGTATCAACAGTCTGCACTTATTACTTGTAATGTTTTTTACTTATGCCTTTGATATGTTATTCATTATAATTTCCAATTTTGTCAATTCCTTGTTTCCAGTTTTTTATTAGCTTACTCGGCAACACCGGGTATGCCACTCTCTGAAATCTACACCGCGCTTACAACACCGGGTATGCCAGTCTTTGAAATCTACACCGCGCTTACGCGCGGTGAGCACCTCCTAGTATCAACTGAAATAGTTTATCTAAAGCTATGCTGGCAGTCAAGTGTGTCGACTGGTATGACCGGTACTTCCAATGATTCTCTCTTTTTTTCTTTTTTCTTTTTTTGGTGGGAAAAAGTTTGGGTGGTTTCATCTCTGGTTACCACCATGGTCAGAACATGTCTCCAAAATCGTACGTCACTTATGATCAGGACATTGCCTACAAAACCATAGATCGCTTATAGGAATCATTATAAATCGTCAATCAACGCAACCTTTCTATCAGCAACAAAATTTAAATACATGATTTTTTATAAGTATTTCGTCCATATCAACTGAACTAATTTGCGTTGGCACCAAATGATTCTCTTGAAGTTCATTAGTTCACTATTCGATGAATGAACTAATAAATTCCAAGGTGCATGAATCTAGAGGTAAATGAATGTAGAATGAATAGATATGAATCTTTAAGTTCCTGTATATGCAAATACATGAATGAACCTCTAGGTAATATGAAAAGGCATCTCTCTAAATTTGAGGCAAAAATCTAACAAATATTACTTGGCATGAGATAACTCCTCTGGTAAAACCATTTCAGAGAGTTAAGATACAAGTTTGTGCCTCACCCATTCCCTGAAAAAGGAAAAAACAATAAAGAAAAAGGAAAGCTTGTACCATTTACGCTTGTTTCTTCCCAAACTGGTTTTTTTATTTTTGCTACTATTGCCAGTTACTACTGTTAGTATGGGATCTACGGAACTGGCAGCTATATAGCAAAGGTGGTTGCCAGATTCATATTTGAAAAGCTCGAACTTAAAGCTGTGTTTGAATCTTTAATTCTTGAATATTTGCCAATCTCCTACTTAAAGCGGTGTGTTTGAATTTTTAATTCTTCAAAAGCTGTGTGTTTAATCCTTAGCACTATTATAATGGGACTATTATAATGGGTTTTACTATTCTTTTCTACAATTTAGGGCAGGGTCAAATAGATTCTGATAAACACATGCAAAACATCTTCAATACAAAATATGAGGAGTCTCTTATCCATTTTCATTATTCGATTCCTCAATAAACATTTCAAGCACTAGCACTAGAGAACATTGGTTGAATCTTCCCATGCTGAGTTGCTAGTAAAGATGATGAGGCAGGCGCGGAGCAACAAGGAGTTGGAGCGGAGTGGCTTTCATGTTTGACAATCCGGCGCTCTCAGTCATGTCAACCGGTTCATTCGAAGGAGTTGACAGTTCAAAAGCATGCAGCAAATTAGGCAAGACAAGGTGTAACATCTGTAGCCCAAAATTAATGCCGGGGCAAATTCTTCTACCACCACCAAACGGGATCAACTCAAAGTGATATCCTTTTGCATCAATAGGCTTATGAGTGGTGAGGAATCTCTCCGGCCTAAATTCCAATGGATCATCATGCCACACGTTGGGATCTCGCTGGATTTTCCTTATGTTCAGGATTACTCGTGTGCCTTTGGGGATATGATAACCACCTACAATACAGTCTTCCCTCAATTCTCTAGCGCCCCCCAATGGCTCAGGTGGATATAGTCGTAGTGCTTCTTTGATGATAGCTTGGAGGTAGACCAAATTACTAATGTCTGACTCTGAAACTCGCCTCGCCTTGCCAACCTGCAGATCTAGTTCTTCTTGAGCCTTCTTCAAGACTTGAGGGTTGTTCATTATCAAAGACAGTGTCCATATTAGCGCAACTAAAGTGGTGTCACTCCCACCAGAAATCAAAATCTGTCAAGCCCAAAAAGCAGCAAATTTTTTGAATTCATTTGCAGTTTTCTTTTAAAAAAATTACTAATATTCTAGATATTGATAAGCTGTGAAAAAACAAAATAAGAATAAGAAAAATTAAAAAGTATAAATAATTCACTTACTGTGCAAGTGGCTTTGGTGATAGTATCAGCATCGTAACCACCAACAGCGGCAATAGCTGCAGCTTCCTTGAGTGACAGCATGACGTCCATGAAGTCCCGGTGATCACTAGTGGCCTCCCCTGACTGTTTCTTTTGACGATGTTCTTTCAACCATCGGTTGGCTAGCTGATCCATCTCTCGAGCATTTACTCTCATTTTCTTTTCATACCCTCCCCAATCCAACCATCTCAGATAAGGAACAGAGTCTGCCAGTACAAACAGCCCAGTTAAATGAAAGAATTCCCTCATCACATTTTGGCACAACCTTGCTTCTTCCTCCGTGCTAACATCTACTGCCCCAAAGAACCTTTTACCCACAACCATCCTAAGGATCACGTTTAGAGTTAAGTCCGCAAACCACTGCTTCATTTCCACCAGAACAGGGCCTGAGCCTGTTGAAGAATTCCAGAGATTGTAAAGATTTCTTGTGGAAATCTCAGTTTCAGAAACTCTGAGGTGCTTGAGGAGCTCAAGGCGTTTAGTGGAGAGTAGTTCGGTGGCAGTTAGCTTACGTATTTCTCGCCAATAAGCACCGTAAGGAGCGAATCCCAAAGCGGCGTTGTCATAATTTAGGAGTTTACCTGCTAAATAATTCGGACGCCCTGCTGCAGCTAAGTCATGGGTGGTGAATATTTCCTTTGCTAGTTCCCAGCTGCTTATAATAAGGGTTTTATGCACTCCTAGCCTGATAGTGAATGCCGGTCCATATTTATCGGCCAGGGCTGCCAAGGTTATGTGGGGAAGCTTTTCTGGACCTCTTCCTAAGAGGTGAAGGTGGCCAATAATAGGCCATGCACCACCTGCTTCTGGTGGTACCAAACCATGTTTTTTGGCATCTTTCTTGAAGAAAAAGTGGACAATGAAGAAGGAGAAAGCAAGCAGTCCAACAATAGCAGCATTTAGGTACGGGAAAGTCCAGTCCGTCATGGTTCCTAGCATAAAAAGATTCAGATACAGCTTTCTGGGGACGTTGGATTAATTTGTTGGGGCGACTAGGCGCTTAATTTGAAATAATATGTATGCGCCATATCATAATAACACAAAACGCTATGTTTTTAAAAGCGGACTGGACCAGTGGATCCAACCGGTCGAATCGAGAACCGATGAGATGTCTGGTCTGAGCAATATTTTAAATACACTTATTTAATATTCGGTCAAACCAATTAAAAACCGGGTTCAACCAAAAAAAAGTAATCGGCTTTTTTTCATTTTTTATTCTTTGACATTTTTTTCCCTTTCCTCCCTTTTCTTTGACTACAACGAACCCTTTACTCGTCCAGACAAAGCTTCACTCATTTTGTTTTGTTAATCACAAGAAGCAAACTTAGGGTGTTCTTTCCTCCTATTTTTGTGCTGATTTTTTTTCTTTTTAACTTGATTTCATCCTCTATCATAAAACCAAACACCAGCCATGCTGTGAATTTGTCACCATGGCCTCCATCTTACAACGCCAGCATGACAGGTAAATCCTTAAAATCAATTAGTTAAAAAGCAAGCAAGAGAGAGAGAGAGAGAGAGAGAGAGAGAGAGAGAGAGAGATGGAGAGAGGAAGATATATATTAAGCAAGAGAGATAAGAATTCATACCTTTGAAAGGGATGTGCGTGCGAGTGTGTGTGATTTCGATCAAAGATGCTTCCTAGCGGCTTGGAGTTGCAAAGAAATAAGAAAACCACAAGATTAAGGTTTCCTTATTTAATAGATTTGAATGCCCAAATAATTTTTAATACTTTATTTTGGCCCTGTTGAAGCTGTATTTCCTTCTACCGATCTAAACTGGAGAAGTAAAGAAAGAGTTCGACCACGTGAAGGCAGAACTCTGTAAGAAACTTGCAAGGAAAGGACAAATCTATGAGGAGCCTAGGGGTCAAGTCCTCAAAGTCACTCCGACGCTCAAGTTAGTTTCTAACTGAGCAGAAAAAATGAGTTTCTGAGTGGGTGTTATATATCTAAAAGAAATTCCTCACCTTTAGGGTTGTAGCTCTACATAAAAGATAATGAGATAGAAGATTTCTATATGGTTGGATAGACATTGGTACAGATAATGGATTTCCATCCTTTTAAGATAAATTAGAATAGCCATTATTATTTACCAATTAAGATCACCCTTATCTTTAAGAAGTTAGAAGCATATCCTATCTTTAAGGTTCAAGTTTGAGGTCAATTCGGTTTATATCAAGTTGGGACAGTTTCGATGACCACGTAGCATACATGCAATGTATACCTCTTTAGACCTCTTATGTTAGAAAACTATTAGTACACCTAGAAATAATTGTAATTTATAACTATAGTCTTAAATTCTAGGATTACTTTTCAAATAAACCCACCAATTTAATTCTAAATTTGTTGAGTATGCATTAAATTGTATAGATTGCTACTTGATAAAATTAGTTTATTTGTGTTTTTTTGTGAAATATTTTAGAAATATCAAACACATTAATGGCTCTATATGGATATCAATTTTTTTTCCAAAAATTATTTTTGTTTTTAAAATCTACAGTAACATTCCAAAAATAATTCCAAAATACACACAAACTCAAATACAACTAAAAAAATAAATGAATGAATAAATAAAAAATGTGTTCACTCTTTTTTCTTTCACCTACTACCACCTAACACTACCACCACCTACCATTGCCACCCATCACCAAACCACCCGTCCCTTCTTCTGTCTCATTGCTCTCCCTCTTTCTCCTCTTTCTTCCTCTTCTCTCCCTCCCTCCTTGCTCCTTCCTCCTTCCTTCCTTCCTTCTCCTCTCCTTTTTTCCCCCATCACCCTCTCCCCTCCCTTTCCTCCTCATCTAGGCCAATTCTTTTTGTTGTGTGTTTTATAGTTTCTTGCAATTCAAAGCAACAACTCTAATATTTCAAATGCAATCTTGGCGCTACCAAAAGAAACAAAATTGAAAAACTTAAAGCTTCAACCATTTCTTCCTGATTTTTCACACACAACACACACCATCCCTTCAAATGGCACCGAAGAACAATTAGAACAAACATACATTATCCACTTTTACTGCTTCTTCTACTTCAAGCTCCCTTAATAGTGTGTTAATTTTGTTATGAGATACTCTGGTTGAGTTTTCAAAACAAGTATATCATCGATGAGGTGTCTGTAGAGAAGAAGAGAAAGATCACAAATACAAAAATGCCACCAGCCACCATTAGTATAAGAGCAAATTGATAGGCACTGATGCAGCAAAATGCGGGTGGCGGCGATGGAAGAGGAAGGAGGGGAAGGTTGGTGGGTAGTGAAATTTTTTTCTTTAATTTTAAAAGATACCCCACTAAAATTTTAAATTCAAAAAATATCTCAAAATATATCTCCAAAAATATCTAATTCATACGGAGCCAATATGTTTTTAAAAATTTTACACAGTATATTAATTTTTAAAATCAAATATATTCATGCATCATGATGATGTCATCCGATTTTTAGATGGGGCCGATCACAATCAAACCCATTAACCCCTGCATTTGACCAAATCACCATCCAGTCTGAATTTCAAAGCACATACCAAAAGCAAGAATGAGGCTGTGAATGGTAAAAATGAGATGGTTATCATATAAATAAGATGAACTTTGGGGGCACTTATATGGCCAATTGTATCTTAGCGGCGTTCTATCTATGCTGCATGCTTTTTTACAAGCCCTATGACACATGAACACATATTCATTTTAAGTGTAACTATTGCTAGATTAGTTTTAGGAGAGATTGGGTATTGCATAAAACGGTTCGTGCTAATTTCGAGATAGTAAATATATGTGTCTTTATTCCAACTTATCTAGACATGCCAACAAGCCTAGCACCATTTGATCATAATGTGTCAACAATTTTTTTCTCAACAAAATCATGACTCTCTCACACTTTCCTTAATCCTCATCCCCCTAATTGCACCACCTCTAGCATTTTCTAGTGGCTGATGCCAGAAGTGTTGTTGCATTACTGCGCTCGGCTACCTTTCTCCACACTCTCGGCTAATTGCCGACTCCTTCATCCTCAGATGGACTCCCTCAAGCCTAGGTCTAAAGTCACATATTGTTTGGTTCTCCCAGACTGGATCTGTGTCCTTCCTTCATCCTCACGCTTGCTGAAAATGAGGAAAAATGATAGGTGACAAGAATGAATTGTGTTGCAAAGAACAATTTCTTCTAACCTTCATCCTCCTCCCCAGCACCACCACCTATTAAGAAAGTTAAGAAATTGCGTTGGAAATATTCGGTAGATGAAGAGGTGATTTCTGGTTAGGTAGTCGAGCCGACCTAATTCAGCTCCCTCTTTCGGTGCTGTGATACGGAGATAAGGTTGATATTCCGGAGTGAGAGGTAGGGCTTCGTCCCCTAGGATCACTCCGACGATCAAGTCAGTATATTGAGGGAAAATGAAAAGTAATGAACAGTATGAGTGCAACAGTGTGCTTACTTGTGAAGAGCGAGCAGGGGGTATTTATAGAGTGGGAATGGACAGTACAGGACGATGGGTGACGGGACTTTTATATCAATTCAAGTTTAAATCTGATTTTACACCCGTTGGACTGCAAGTATACAGGTCGAAATTGTAATACCAGGTGTGTATTGGGTCGATCCCACAAGGAGCAAATTAACCAATTACTAGATCCTCATTTTCTCTATTATTTAGACTATTGAATGAATTTGAGCAAAGAAATGTAATACAAATGTCTACAAATCTGATATGCAATTCTATTTTAACAAATGCTAAATTCAAATGGAGAAATTTCACTTAAGGAAGACTTTAGGAATGTAGATTCCACTTATGGCATAAACAATACAAATGAAAGGATTTACCTCTTGTTATTATTCTTGTTTAACCAGAGATTCATTTCCAAAATTACCAAGTCTCATTCTCATGATGAATTGGCCTAAAGTAGTTCAGTTCTCCCTATTTTCATGGTGAAATACTGGTTCTACTCTATTTTCTTTCATGAAATGCTAAGTAATCCACTTAAGTGTATCTCTATTTTCATGAACATACAACTTAATCTCTACTCATGTGTTTCCATTGTTACTACCAATTCTCATTGAACAATAACAACTATAAACATGCTATTGGTGATCAATCAATAACAAGTAATCACAGCTACACAAGTAGACAAGTTAATACAAAATATAACAAGTGTAAATCACCTTCAATTAGTATTATGTAGCCATAAGTTTCATCTACTCCCTAAATTAAGAAGTTTAGCTACTCATGAATGAGTTAACAATCAAACTCACAAATTTATTAATGCAAAATATCATAAAGTATAAGTACAAGAAAGATAATAGAAAGCTTAGCCAATTGATGGTGAATCCCTCCAATTTCTGCTATGTTCTTGTATAAGATGATTACAAGTGAAAACTCCAAATGCTTCTCCAAGAACTCTTAGCTAAAGAGAAACTAGTTACAAGAAGGAAAACTAGCTATGTATGGTGCTTCTGGCTTCTCCCATGTGTTTCTGCATAAAAGGTGGTAGAAAGTTCTTTTCCTCTCACTTCATAATTTCCTCCACTCAAATTTTGTAAAAAGAAGTCAAAGATATGATGTTTCCTTTTGTCTACAACTCATTTAGTCTTCTCTTTTGTTGCAGAAGTATGTGCCACCGATTTTTGTCCCTTAAAATAGCTGGAAAAGTTGTGAGAAAGGTAAAGAAAAACGGCTGTGCCACTTGCTAAAGAGAGAGACAGATCCGAGGCTCGGATCCGAGGGGTGAAAATGGATCCGAACTCGGATCTTCAGGATCCGAGAACTTCCTATGCTGGATCCAAGGTCGGATCGTCTGACCTCGGATACATTGCTCCAGAAGTACAGATGAGGGTTCGGATCACTCTTTTGATCTCACGGATTCGAGTTCGGATCCGTGCCATTGAATTTTCAGTTTTTCACTTCTTTCCTTTTTCCTTCATTTTTGCTCCTAGTTTCTCTTGTACTTTATCCTCTGGACGATCCTTACATTTCTTTCAACTCGTGCATGAATTTCATCCATCAATATCCTTCACAATTTCACAAGATTAACGTATTAATCCACTCATTTATCAAGTTTTGAACACTTAAACAATATTTAAGCAATTATCACCAAAAGAGTTCAAATATGGTTTTAATCTTCTCAAAACATACCAAAAGTTCATACCAAATTTATACAAAATGCATGTTAAATATTCACTTATCAAATTCCCCCACACTTGAATCATTGCTTGTCCTCAAGCAATTTCACACATAAATTACCACAATGATTCAAGAGATAAAACAATATATATACTTTTGTCAAATTTAATTCCTCAAAACCTAGAAATTACTTATTATGCCATTTCTCAGATTACACTAAATACTCATAATATTCAATTAAAGAAAAATAATTATGCCTTAAATTCAACAAATTCAACTCCATCCCTCATTTTATCCTATTTTCACAAATAAGTAAATCACATAGTCAATTCTATGGCCTTCCTCATCCTATGATCATCAAACTTTAACAATTGAGAGGGATTTATTCAACTTTATTTTACTTAAATAGTGAAAACGTCTTTTTACGCGAAAATCGACACTTTTAGGTGAAGATTCCCGGTTACTCAATATTTCACTTATTCAAATTGCTAAGCATACTCTTAATTCCAATACCTTTTTACGCGAATGTTGACCTTTGTAGATGCCAACCCCCGGTTACTCAGTATGTGAATCATTGGAGTAGAAAATTAATAATTTTTTTTTCTTTTTTTTTCTTTTTTTTCAAGATCTAACATATAATTTCTTTTCCCTCTAACATAATTAAAGGAAGAATTTGACTTTGTCTTGACTATATCAATCACTTACATATAAAATTAAGTAAAAATGAGAAATATCATTAATCATGCAAAATTCTAAGCATATTTTTTCTTATTTAACCGAATATACTTTCTAAAATGTAAAAATCCTAATTGCATAATAATTCATTCCAAACAAAATGAGGACTAAATCTTCCCAAAATACATATAATATTTTATCCAATGAAAGAATTAGGTACTTAAAATTGAACATTTTGGCCATTAATTTGAAATATTTGGAAAATATTTTAGAAAAAATTTTGACAGAGTTTCCCCATAAAAATGGACAAAACTCCCTGCCAACAACCTCAATTTCACGAAAATTATTCTCATGACAATATTTCCAAATATAATTTTGACATTTCTAAGCCACAAACAACTAAAATCATGCACTTCAAGACATAATTACCCATAAGATAAAGTAATCCCTCCCCCACACTTAAAATCTAAAATGTCCTCATTGTAGAGGAAGGTAAAATAAACTGAAACTTCTCTCAAATAGGTGGTGATGCAATTTGAAGCCCTTAATCCTCACGATCATCCCAATTCTGGCCAAAGTGAAACAAAAGGTACGAAGAAACATAAGTAGCACAAGATGATCCAAAAATAAAAGAAAAATAAAATCTACAAAGTTAATGTTAACAGAAGAAAAGAAAAATAAAGAAATAAAAGATCCAATCAGCTAAGGAGCGTCATGGCTGCTCGGAACGAGGGTCTACGGCCTCCTCAGCTCCATGAGAACCATGTGATGTACCAATATGGCCCTCCTCCTGCTGAGGCGTCAGAGTAGGTGACCGGCAGATGTTGAAATGATCTTCCATCGCCCGAAGACGACGATCATGTCTGTCGAGTCGCTCTGTCATCATCCGCTCCGTCTGGTCAATGCGCTCGACGACTCGTGTCCCCATACAGCAGATGGCATTGAGGAGCTCTTGCCACTTGGATCGCGGCGGAGGTGGAGGTCATGGAACGGGAGGAGGAAGAGCTTGATGTGCCTCCGTTTGTTGAGCTTCCTGTTGTGGCTCAGTATGAGGTGGGGGCTGAGAAGAAGTCGAAGCTTCTCCAGTGGCTCGAACCAGAGGAGCTCCAAAATCAGTAGTGATACTCAATGATTTTAGTATCGAGGCACTGACCTCCTCGGCGGACCTAGTGACAATAGCCCGGTCAGTTCCAAGAGGAACCTTGAGCTTCTCAAAAAGAAGGGCAAAGCAGGTTTCGCCAGCCCTCATTCGAGCGGTGGTCCGCATGTAGCTGATGATGATGCTGGGTAGAGGAATACCGGTCAACTGTCTACCCACTCTATACATCATCTTATCCAGAAAGTATAGGTCACTATTGCGGAGCTGCCATTTTTCATTCCTTTTCGGCACCACATTAAAGGAAAAAAAGATAGAAAATCAGGTGGTACCGATGCTCGTAGGAGTCGGCGTATACCGTGAGTTTTTTCGCACTTCCTCGCTCATGATACTGACCCTTAAGACGTGCCACGGCCTCTCTCACTTGCCATGGATCACGTGCCTTGAACTCCTTGGTCAACGTGACATCAACTCCTTCGTCTTTGAATTTGATGAAGTTTCTCAGTGTATCTCGATTAAGAGCCACTCTCTTGCCTCGAACCCACAAGACGATGAGGTTGCCACTGTGGCTCTGTTTGTTTTCTACATTAGCGTAGAACTCCCGGACCAAATTGGGATAGTAATGCTTCAGCAATTGTAAAATGTTCTCCCATCCAAGTCGCTTGAATGCCGTGGAGATTTTGTAATGATCGTCCACCTCCGGTGCCAGATGCTTCTCAATTATGATCTCCTTGTCCAATCTGGCTTCATACCACTGTTGGTTTTCAAGCGAAGTGAATCGCGTGGCATCATAGTCCGGAAGTGGCTCGTCACGGCTAGTGGAAGCTATCTTACGCATGGAGCGAGGCGGCGGCTCAGGTGAAGGAGATTCTTCCTCAAGCGACTCCTCATGCAAAGAAGGTGTATGTACTTCACTTGACGATGGTGTAGGAGTACGAATACGAGCCCTCCTTGTGCGAGTCATAGTACCTATACACAAACAAGATGAATATTCATTAGAAACAATATAAACTTGCTCTCAAATGATAAATAGAAATTTAAGAAAATTTCAGCAGAGTTTCCCCTTATAAAAGGGTTAAACTCCCTGCCAACATGTACCAAAAAGCAACCAAAGATCCTACTTAACTCATTTCAAACTCAAATGCATATTTTCAGGTAGAATCTCATCAAAGAGTTCAATCATTTGAACTTTAACCATTATTTCAAGAATGTACATGCCAATATATTCATAACTTTATCCAAGAATCACACCACAATTGGCTATACACATTCTTAATAAAGTGCATACGAATGAGCTCCAAATTTACCAAAACAATTGCAAACTAACTCAAAGAGAAAATAGATTTCAAGCAAAAAGGTTGAATGTGCTTAACTTAATCATAAACACACTCTTTTACCCAATGGAATTTGTTCTATTAATCGCATATCATTTTCAATTGGTACAGCAGTGACTTATACTCCTCAGAACAAGTTCATATATTCAATGAAAGCAAACATTCACAAGTCTAAAGAACCAAATTGCTCAAGCTAATATTTGAGAAATAAAATAAAAAAATAAGAAATATCACCAAATCTGCAATTCACTCAATACTAAGCATAACAATTGTTGTAACAACTTATTTTAGCACAATGTAGCACAATTGTATTAAGAAATTCCAACAAATATGCATTTATCACAATATGCCCAAAAACTAGAAAAATGTAAAATTAGAAATTATATAAGATCAAAGAAACTCGCAAATTGTTACCTTAACTGGGTAAAGTGAGGATGGAGGATGATAATGATGCAAAAGTGATGAAGAAACAAGCCCAAATCCAACCACAAATAGCAAAATTTTAGTGCGGCCCGAATTTCAGTTTTGACGATCAAAACCCTCGAAATTGATGTTTTTTGATTCGAAATTGTTGAGGGTTAATGCTCACAAGAGTATTTGCAATGTTTTTGTTCTGAAAAATCAGAGGATTAACGGACAAAATGGAAGATTGGTAAAGGAGGATTAGGGTTTCAGTGAAGAGGAATAGGAAAAACTGGAAAATGGCAGAACCGAGGCTTCGTTTCTGCTATATCCGCGAACCGGATTCTGAAAGCCCTCGGATCCTACAGAGCTCGGATCCGTCACTCCATAAATTTAGCCGAGCCCTCGGATCCAACTGGGTTTTGTTGGATTCGAGCTCGGATCATAGGATCCACGGTCGGATCCGTCTGGGTCTATGATCCGAGCTCGGATCCGTCTGGGTTTTTCGGATCCAAGCTCGGATCTGTATTTCTCTGCACTAATTGCAGAAACTGCAATTTTTCAAACTTTTTCTCCCTTTTCCGGCCAATTCCAAAACACACTTTGGACAAACTTTTTATCAATCCCAACCTCCCACACACATGTAATATACCATAAATACAATATCCAACCTTTCAAAACACATCAAACACATCTACATTGCAAATCGAGGGGTGAGGTTCTTTGATCGTTTTTGCACTTTTACACCAAAATGGCACTTTTGGGCATTAAATGCACATCAAATGGGTCCATGAGCATTTATAAACATGTTATCACCAAAACTTACTTGAATATACTGGAAATGCAACATTGTATATATGCATGGGAATTTTAAGCACTTAAAACACAATTTGGTAAGAAAACCTCCATTTTTATACTTGTTCTTCAATTGTACCTCCAAAATGGATGATGAAACTCCGGTACCTCCTACAAACAAGTGAAATACATCTAATTAGTCAATTAAATCACACCAAAATGTAAGAAATACATAAAAACATACAACCACAATATTATTATTGGATTGCCTCCCAACAAGCGTTTTTGTTTATAGTCGTTGACTCTACTCAAAAAGTTGAATCATGTTAGAACATTAGGGAGCGATTTTCTCCCCATGGGTCGAAACTCCCAAGCCAATCTACCATGTGGTGAGCCATGTATTGATCTCCATAGTCCAATTTCCTCAAATGCCAAGGAGAAATATTAGACTTATCATATAAAGGCTCTACTTCACCTTCGAGTGGAGTTTGCTTGTCTTTTTCGAGTTGGCTCAACTTTTCTCCACTTTCTTCATGGAGTGGCGAATTTATTAAGCCAACTTCCATCCTTATCTTCCCCTCCCTTGCTCCTACACCATGAAAGTTAGTACCAAGGATATTTATATATTTAACTTCTTCGTTCCTTTCTTGGTTAACCTTTTCATCACATGGCATATTAGAAACAAGAGCAGTAGGCTCTATACTCCCTTCTTTATTATCTAAATTGAATTCCAATTCCTCACCATTAACCCGTAACATAAGTTTACCTTTTTTCACATCAATTATAGTTCGTGCAGTGGCTAAAAACGGTCGTCCTAGAATAATTGGCATTCTCACATCTTCCTTAATATCTAAGACAACAAAATTCACATGTATTATAGATTGTCTTACCTTTATGAGCACATTTTCCAAAATACCCATTGGATGTGTGATTGACCGATCCGCCAATTACAATGTAATATTGGTAGCTTTTAGTTCTTGAAATCCCAGCCTCCGGGCAACCGATAGTGGCAAGAGTGACACACTTGCACCTAAATCACATAAAGCATTAGAAAAATGTAATTGACCAATTGTGCAAGGAATAGAAAAGCTTCCCGGATCTTTCAATTTAGGAGGGAGTTTGTTTTTAATCAATGCACTACACTCTTCCGTTAATGCTATCATCTCATTATCTACAATTGTTCTCTTCCTTGACATAATGTCTTTCAAGAAACGTGCATAAGAGGTAATCTGTGTTATAGCATCAATGAAAGGAATGTTAATGTGCAATTGTTTAAACATTTTGAAGAACTTTTCAAACTCCCGATCCTGTCCATCTTTCTTCAACCTGTAAGAAAAAGGAATCATATTAGAATTTAACTGAAAATTTAATTTGGGAGAAAGTGCATCAATATCAATGACAACATGATCATTTCGGCTTTCTTTCTCCCCTTCGATTGATTGCTCGTCTTTTTTACCACCTGAATTTCCACAATTAGGTCCTTCAACTGTTTTACCGCTTCTAAGAATGATTGCATTGACATGCTCTCTCGGATTTACTTCAGTCTTGCTAGGTAAATCCCCTTGGTTGCGATTGTTAAACGCATTTGCTATTTGCCCTAATTGGACCTCTACATTTCTATACATATTGGTGAGTTGGTCCATCCTTCCTTCAATTCTTTCAAACCGTTGAGTAGTGGCACTAGCTAGCTTTTCAATTTTATCATTTGACACATTTGCCAGCTTCTCAATTGTCAATTCCCAAGCTGGTTTAGACTCCGAAAGTGGTTGCTTCGATTGAAAATCCAGTGGATTAACTGGTCTTTTTTTGGTTCCCTTGATCCTTCCATCCAAAATTCGGGTGATTATGCCATCCTGAATTATAGGTATTGAAGTATAGATTATTTTGGGTTGGACGGTTGTAATTATTGAGATATTGAACCTGTTCGCTGCTAGAACACATAGAATCATCATGATCTCCGCCGCAAGTAGTACAACATGTAACAACTACTCCTTGATTAGAGTTAGAACCAACTTGCCTATTAAGCATCTTAACCATATTATCCATCTTTGCACTTAATATATTCAAGGTATCTACTTCAAGCATACCTGTTGTTCTCCTTGAATTACCTCGTTCGTTTGCTCATTGGTAGTTGTTAGCAGCCATTTTTTCAATCAATTGTTGAGCTTCCTCAGCTATCTTTCCCATCAAAGCTCCTCCCACTGCAGCATCTACATGCGTCTTTGTTGGATAGGTGAGATCATTATAAAATATTTGGACTACTAGCCAATCTGGTAGACCATGATGAGGACACTTCGTTGCAATTCCCGATAGCGCTCCCAAGATTCATACAATGTCTCTCCTTCCTGTTGAGAGAAACTAGTTATGTCCATTCTGAGTTTAGCAGTTTTTCCAGGTGAAAAGAATTTATTAAGAAAAGCCTTAGCTAATTCAGCCCAAGTTGTAAAAGTGTTAGGAGGATCAGATTGTAACCAAACCTTGGCCTTGTCCCTTAGTGAGAATGGAAACAATCGAAGTTTAATTGCATCATCACTAACACCATTAAACTTAACTGTATCACAGATTTCAAGAAATGTTGACAAGTGAGAATTTGGATTTTCGGTAGCATTACCTCCATATTGAGATTGTTGTACTATTTGAATCAGTGATGATTTAATCTCAAAATTATTGGCATTTACCGTTGGCCTTACAATGCCAGTTTGAGAACCTTGTGCTCCCGGTAAAGCAAAATCTCGTAGAATTCGCCTATTTGGTTCATTTTTCGCCATTTCTTCCTCAAATGGTAATTCTATCAAGATTTCCTCTATCGGCTGCCAAACCTCTTGCTTCTCTTGATGTGGTGTATTCATTCTTTGTCTCCGTAGTGTCCTCTCAATTTCAAGATCAAAAAGTGCAACTTCACGATTTGATCGAAGCATACACTACAAACAAAAACAAGAGAAATTTTACAATTCTAATTGTTAAAATTAACTATAAACAAATTGAATAAAAATAATGGAAATATCTAAATTAATAGAGATGATTAGACCCTAATATTGCCGCTCCCTGGTAACGGCGCCAAAAACTTGACGGGACTTTTATATCAATGCAAGTTTAAATCCGATTTTACACCCGTTGGACTGCAAGTATACAGGTCGAAATTGTAATACAAGGTATGTATCGGGTCGATCCCACAAGGAGCAAATTAACCAATTACTAGATCCTCATTTTCTCTATTATTTAGACTATTGAATGAATTTGAGCAAAGAAATGTAATACAAATGTCTACAAATCTGATATGCAATTCTATTTTAACAAATGCTAAATTCAAATGGAGAAATTTCACTTAAGGAAGACTTTAGGGATGTAGATTCCACTTATGGCATAAACAATACAAATGAATGGATTTACCTCTTGTTATTATTCTTGTTTAACCAGAGATTCATTTCCAAAATTACCAAGTCTCATTCTCATGATGAATTGGCCTAAAGTAGTTCAGTTCTCCCTATTTTCATGGTGAAATACTGGTTCTACTCTATTTTCTTTCATGAAATGCTAAGTAATCCACTTAAGTGTATCTCTATTTTCATGAACATACAACTTAATCTCTACTCATGTGTTTCCATTGTTACTACCAATTCTCATTGAACAATAACAACTATAAACATGCTATTGGTGATCAATCAATAACAAGTAATCACAGCTACACAAGTAGACAAGTTAATACAAAATATAACAATTGTAAATCACCTTCAATTAGTATTATTTAGCCATAAGTTTCATCTACTCCCTAAATTAAGAAGTTTAGCTACTCATGAATAAGTTAACAATCAAACTCACAAATTTATTAATGCAAAACATCATAAAGTATAAGTACAAGAAAGATAATAGAAAGCTTAGCCAATTGATGGTGAAGCCCTCCAATTTTTGCTATGTTCTTGTACAAGATGATTACAAGTGAAAACTCCAAATACTTCTCCAAGAACTCTTAGCTAGAGAGAAACTAGTTACAAGAAGGAAAACTAGCTACGTATGGTGCTTCTGGCTTCTCCCCTGTGTTTCTGCATAAAAGGTGGTAGAAAGTCCTTTTCCTCTCACTTCATAATTTCCTCCACTCAGATTTTGTAAAAAGAAGTCAGAGATATGACGTTTCCTTTTGTCTACAACTCATTTGGTCTTCTCTTTTGTTGCAGAAGCATGTAGCACCGATTTCTATCCCTCAAAATAACTGAAAAAACTGTGAGAAAGGTAAAGAAAAATAGCTGTGCCACTTGCTGAAAAGAGAGACAGATCCGAGGCTCGGATCCGAGGGGTGAAAATGGTTCCGAGGGCTTCCTATGCTGGATCTGAGGTCGGATCGTCTGACCTCGGATACATTGCTCCAGAAGTACAGACGAGGGTTCGGATCACTCTTTTGATCTTACGGATCCGAGGATCCGTGTCATTGAATTTTCAGTTTTTCACTTCTTTCCTTTTTCCTTCATTTTTGCTCCTAGTTTCTCTTGTACTTTATCGTCTGGACGATCCTTATATTTCTTTCAGCTCGTGCATGAATTTCATCCATCAATATCCTTCACAATTTCACAAAATTAACGCAATAATCCACTCATTTATCAAGTTTTGAACACTTAAACAATATTTAAGCAATTATCACCAAAAGAGTTCAAATATGGCTTTAATCTTCTCAAAACATACTAAAAGTTCATACCAAATTTATACAAAATGCATGTTAAATATTCACTTATCAATGGATTCATGCTAGCGGGTCCCATGTCCTGAATACTATGGCTCTATTCTGCGCCTGAAGGTCTGTCTCTGACACAACAGCAGTCTGGGCCTCCTGACAGGTGGCACTGTGTGGCCGCCATTAAGAGTATCAGTCGCTTTTCAGATAAAGCAACGGCTTTGAGTGCTGAGATGGGATGCCGGACACGTTCTCGGTCACCGTGATGGAGGAGGTGGCATAACCTCGGGTAAGACGAACCCCGAGGTGACTTCCTCAATAAGCCACCCAAGTCTCGGGAGCGCAGAGGTCTGTGAGGTTCCAAGGCTTCCGTGTGCCGAGATCGATCAGATCCGAGGATCTGAACTTGTTCCGGATAATGATAGGGTGTGAACCGTGGGCGAGTCGGTTGAAGGGACCTGATAGACAAGGCGGTTACGGGTAACTGGTGCGACGTGATGTAGTGAGAGGTTACATGCAGGGAATGCGTCAGTGGAAAGGACGGATCATTAATGAGGAGAGAGGGGCACGTCTTTTTGAAATTTAATGTTACCGCCCCTTCGGATTCTTGTCGGCTCTTCGCATTCCCACCAACCCCTATAAATAGGGGGTCCTTTTCACCGCACTATTTTTCACCATTTTCCTTCTTAGCAGCCAGACTCTTGCATACTTGAGAGCATTGTCGAGATCAGTTTGTTCGGCCAATGCACTGTGAGATAGCCGAGATCTCCTTTTCGTTCGACCACATCTTCTTAACCAACAGTAAGTACTCTCCCTCTATCTCATCTTCGCCATGGCTAAAGTGGCTAAGACGCACAAGAAGACTGTGAAACCGAGCTTCCAAGCCGACGAGGGGCCCGACCCACCGGAGGAGAGCACTTCATCCAGTTTCGAGGGAGAAACGTCCAGCTCAGGGAGAGAATCCACCGAGAACTCCCAAGTGGGGGAGTCTCCCGAGGCGAGCGAGGGGAGCTCGGAGGTTCTCTGCAACGATGAACTCGGAACTGAAGTCCCTCGTGATGAGGGAGTGGCAGAGCCAGTTGCTCTCAAGGATCTCTCCGCCATTGACTTCGGCCATCTTCCATCGTATCAAAGCCGGATCAGCATAGTGAAGGCTAATAGGATATTGCGGAGGTACCCCTTCAAAGAGGGGTACAACATTGAGACTCCTGGGCCGAACCACACAGCCGAGAGGCCCCCAATGGGCTCCGTAGCCATCTACGCGGAGCAGCTAGAGGCCGGGCTCAGGATTCCCACCGCGAGGTTTTTTCGAGACGTACTTCGGTATTTCGTAGTTCGGATAACTTAGCTCGTCCCGAACGCGATCCGAATATTGGTGGGGTTTGAAATGCTCTGCTGAGAACAAGAGGTGGCCCCCACGGTCAACCTCTTCCCACGATGCTACACCATCAAGAGGCACGGAAGTGAAAAGAGGTGGTTCTACTTCTGCAATCGGAACAACACCATCTCGAAACTTGTTGTCGGCTCCCCCACCTCGATAAAGAACTGGAAACGTGACTTCATGCTCGTTTCAGCCGGGGACTTCCAATAGGCCTTCTGGTGAAGGCTCGTGAACACAAAAAATGATCCTTCCTCGAGAGATTTGGACGAGGAGAGCTTTCAGAGGATAATGGGGTCGGGCCTCAGAATCTATAGTTGGGACTATCCCTAGGTGGTGTTAGTTGACGGGAAAATCAGTCGAGCTGTCATTGATCCCGAGAAGACACCCTTCTTTTCTATTAGACTTCAGAAGTCTTGTAAACTTTCTTTCATAGTCTGGGTCTTTCCTTCGACTATTCTAAATAATAATGTTTGTTTCTGGTGCAGTGGTGAAAGTTTCTAACATTATCACCTCGGGCTCGGCGGCCGTGGTCAAGAGACCGAAAAGAAAGATTTCGAGGGAAACCTCGGCACCACCACCGAAGAAGAAGGCAACCCAAGCGTCAACTATCAAGACCTCGGTGACAAAGAGCGCTTTGGCTGAGGCGGCCACCGAATCCACCTCGTCTGTTCCAGAAGGGGTGGCCACTCAAGGGGTCACAGTCACACTTCTTCCTCATGGCCGAGGCAAGCAACTGAGGTCATCGGTCATGCCAATCACGGGGTTTTCGCTGTGGAACCGTTTCCATAGCGCACCTCGATTTCCCGGGGGGACAAGATGCACCCCGGTGAGCACTGGTGTCCGAACTGGCAGCTCTCAATCAATGACCGGTGTACCCACTCTCGTGCAGCACAGGAGCTGGTTATGTTCACCAACTTGTCAAGGGATGCAGAGTTTACGGAGAAGCTGACTTCTCACAAGGTGATCCAGAGCCTAATGGTGGCAACAGCTTCTTCTACGGCCTTCGTGGCCGAGATGGCACGTCGGTACAGCAACGTACTTGAGGGGCAAAACTCCGGCAATCTGTAGGATAAAATCTCAAAACTGGAGAAGCAGCTTGCTATTGCCAAGTCCGAGAAGACCCACCTCCAAGAGCGACTCGATCAAGCCGCGACCAAGGAAGAAGAGAGTGAGGCCACAATCAACAGTCTCAGGTCGGCCTTGGAGAAAGAGTAGAAGAGGGAGGAGGAAGAGAAGAAGTCCCACCAGCAAGCACTCCAAGGTGCCGGGGCCTCAGCTGTGGAGGCCTTTAGGAGGTCCGAGACCTTCACCAAGGATCTCGGGGAGCTGACCTTGCAAAGCTTCATGTTCGGGTATATCTCGGCAATAGACGAGGTCGTCTCTCATCTCTCTTCCGAAGACTTGGAGTCTTTCAAAAATAAGGCCAATTATAATGAAAACTCCAAGAAACTGTGTGACCGGATGGCCGAAGGCATCCAATCAGGGAAGAACTTGACCGAGATTCGAGACGAGTTCAACCGGTGGCTGTCCGAGCTCGACCAGGAGCTGGAAGGGGAAAAGGGTGCCGAAGAGGGGGGCCAGGTCGGCGAATGAGGTGAAGGTCGAGAAGAGATCGGTCAAGGAGGGACCCAGGAGATCGTGGGGGGTGATGGTAATACTGAGGTGAGAAATGCTTAGGAGCATTCCTGACCTCGGTTCTTGTATCTTTAAACTTTTGTAATCATCAATGAAATGAATAGAAGTATTTTTCTCATATTGGTTTTTTTTCTTTTTCACTTCGTCCCTTGGCTTGTCCCCCTTATTTTTTAATAGCAAGCACATGGCATCAAGATATTAAAAAATAACGAAGTGACTCAATTGACAACAATTCGTTAAAATTCTCAAGGATAATACAATCTCAAGTTCTCAGCATGCCAAGTCCTCGGCGCGAGAGAGCCATTTTGGTAGCCTAACTTACAGTACCCATTTAGGTTAGATTCCATAATTCGGTAGGAGCCTTCCCATTTTGGAGCTAATTTTCCTTGCGGTTCAACACGGCTGACTGAGTTTTTTCGAAGGACCAAGTCTCCTGGCTGGAATCGGTGATGTTTCACGCGGGCATTATAGTAACGGGTCAAGGTGTTCTTGTATGAACAATTCGGGCCGAGGCGACGTCCCTTTTTTCTTCGACGAGGTCAAGATCATCCGTCTTTCTTCTTCATTTGCCTCGACCGCGTAGACTGCGATTCGGGGACTAGATGTAAGAATTTCGGCAGGAATGACCGCCTCGAAGCTGTAGGTCAAGGAGAAGGGGGTCTCTTGTGTGGCCGACCTCGGCGTGATTCGGTAAGACCACAGGACACTGGAGAGTTCCTCCACCCATGATGATCCAGCTCGGTGTAGTCGGGTCTTAAGGCCATGCAAGAGAGTTCGGTTAAAATTCTCCACTTGCCCGTTGGCTTGAGGGTGACTTACCGAAGTGAAGTGTTGCTTGATGCTGAGACCCTCGCACCAAACTTTAAACGGATTATTAGCGAACTGCTTCCCATTATCCGAGATGATAACTCGAGGTACGCTGAAACGACAAATTATGCATTTTCAAAAGAATTTTTGGACTGCCAACCCCGTGATGGTCCTTAGAGGCTTGGTCTCGACCTACTTGGAGAAGTAGTCTACCGCGGTCACAAGGAAAGTATACTTTCCAACGGCCTTGGGGAAGGACCCGATAATATCTGTCTCCCACTGCTCGAACGGCCAAGGTGAGGTGATAGGAACCATGAGATTTGCGGGCTGTTGGTGTTCGGGGGTATAGACCTGGTAGGAAGGGCGGCCAAGAACAAAGTCTTGAGTATCTTGTCGAACAGTGAGCCAGAAATACCCGAGCAATAAAGCCTTTTTGCCAACATCCTGTGGCTGACGTCGGCCCCACACAGGCTTTCGTGTATTTCTTGAAGGATGCGGTGTCCTTCCTCGGGTGTAATGTATCGCAGTCATGGGCCAAGATAGGATCGTTTATACAACTCGCCCTCCCGGAGGGCGTAGCGTGCGGCCTTGCGTCGCACTCTCCTGGCCTCAGCTCGATCTTCAGGGAGGATCCCTTGGCTCAAAAACAGGATGAGAGAGCTCATCCATGTGTCCCCCAAATGCACAGGGCATGCCACCTCCTTTAGGTACCCGGGTTCGGTCACCACTTCTACAAGAACTGTCTCGTTAAGAGCCAAAAAAGAAATGGATGCCAACCGGGACAGCGTCGGCCCACCTATTTTGCGACCGAGGTATTCTTTAGATTTGAAATAACTCAAAGTACGCAGTGAGTTGGTAAACTTTAGAGAGATACCGTTGCATAATCTCTTCCTTGGTTTCGTATTCGCCAAGCACTTGGCATACTACAAGTTAGGAGTCACTGTAGATTTGGATTCGTCAAGAACAGAGTTTGCGGGCTAGCTAATGTCCCGCAATCAAAGCCTCATACTCGACCTCATTATTGGTTGCAAAGAAGTTAAATCGGAGGGCGTATGAACCTACCTCTCCATGGGGGTCTTCCAAGAGCAATCCTGCTCCACTGCCATCACTGTTGGAAGATCCATCCACATACAGCGTCCAGTTTTGAGGCTCGGATGATTCTGGGGTGGCGTCTCGGCTCACAAAGAACGTGAGCTCGACCAGTAAATCCGCTAACACTTGAGCCTTAATTGCCGTACGAGGTTCATACGACAGGTTATATTCTCATAGTTCGACAGCCCACTTGGTAAGGCGGTCGGAAGTCTCGGGACGCATCAATATCTGCCAAATGGGTTGATCTGTTCTGACGGAACTAGGATGAGCTAGAAAGTAAGGCTTTAGCCGTCTTGCAGCATAGACCAACCCTAGCACCAACTTCTTTACTTGGGTGTACCGAATTTTTGGCCGGCAAAGTGCGCGGCTGACGTAATAAACGAGCGCTTGAGTACCCTCATCTCGAACCAGCACTGCGCTCACTGCTTCATCTGCCACGGATAGATAGAGATACAGCTTTTCCTCGGGACGAGGTGAAACAAGGGTGGGAAGGTGGTGCAAGTATTCTTTTAACTGGTCAAAGGCTTGCTGGCACTCCTCGGTTCAGGTGAACTGGTCGGCTTTCTTCAACATCTTGAAAAATAATAAAGCCTTCTTAGCAGATTGAGACAGAAAGCGATTCCGGCGGCCAGGCGGTCTTTTAACCTTTGAACTTTTCTTGGACATTCCGAGGTAGGGACATGTCCTGGATGGCCTTCACTTTGTCTGGGTTGGCCTCGATCTCCCGGCGGGAAACAAGATATCCCAAGAATTTTTTCGAGGTGATGCCAAAGACGTATTTTTTAGGATTCAGCATCATCCTGGAATTTCGGAGAATACCGAAGACCTCTCTCATATCTGACAAGAAGGTTGAAGTAGTCAGACTTTTGAGAAGGATGTCGTCCACATAAGCCTCTACGTTGTGGCCGATCTGATCTTTGAAAATACGGTTGACCAGCCTTTGGTAGGTTGCCCCGACGTTCTTGAGTCCAAAAGGAATTGTTGTGTAACAATAGACACCTCGGTCAGTGTAGAACACTGTATTCTCCTGATCCTCTTCACTCATTCCTATTTGGTGGTATCCTTTAAAGGCATCCAGGAAGCAGAGGATCTCATGTCCCATGGCCGAATCCACGAGGGCATCTATCCTCGGCAATGGGTAACAGTCTTTGGGACAGGCCTTATTGAGATCAGTGAAGTCCACGCACATTCTCCACCCATCGGTGTCCTTCTTGACCATGACAGGATTAGACAGTCAGGTTGGGCATTGGACTTCTCGGATCATCTTGGAGAGCAAGAGTTTGTCAATCTCTCTCAAAATGGCTTGGTTGCGCTCTGGGCCGAAGTGCCTCCGTTTTTGTTTCACTGGACGAGCCTGCGGATCGACATTAAGTCGGTAAGTCATAAGCTCGGGGGCACGCCGATCACTTCATCGGCAGTCCAAACGAAGACGTCTCGGTGCTCCCTTATCAGGTTGATCATTTCTTCTTTAAGGGGCGAGAGGAGACTCGTCTCTATGTGAATCACTCGGTCGAGTCTTACCTCGTCCATCGTTACCTTTTCCACCTCATCTCCGGACTTGAGCCTGCAGGGCTTCCCGGCTTCCTGAGGGCTAATGCAGCCTATGGAGAGGACATTCGGCCTTTTACCCTCAACTTTTGATCTAGCTCGAGGGGAGACTGCGGCTTGGATGGTGACGAGATAACATTTTCGGGCCGCATTCACATCACTACACACCTCGGCCACTCCAGCCGGCATCGAGAACTTGAATCTCAGGTGGTAGGTGGAATATACGGCCTTCAAGGCTTTGAGTATGGGCCGACCTATCAACATGTTATATGGGGAGTCTGCTTTGACAACCGCAAAACTAGCGGGTATAGTTCGGCAGCGAAGGTGACGGCCAACAGTCACCATCAGGGATATCATCCCTTCAGGGTGGACCACGTGTCCCCCGAGCCGACGAGTAGGGTCCTAACAGGAGTGAGTTGCTCTCTGGTCAGCTTCAGGCTTTCGAAGGTTCGATAGTACAGAACGTCTACTGAGTTTCTTGGATCTACATATACTTTCTTCACAATGTAATTGTTAGTGAAGACTTCGATCACAAGGGTCTCATGGTTGTTGGAGGCAGCAGGGACGGGGTCGCTGGGATCATATGTGATCACTTCGGTGAGCCTGGAGCTCGGCTCGGCAGGGTCTAGGCTGGTTTGGCGGTAAGTCCTCTTCCAAAAATTCTGGTTGTCTCTTCCCGTCGGACCACCCTCGATCGTATTTATGACCCTGGCGATGTTTGAGCCGTAGTCCGAGGATCCGTCTCTGGGAGGCCATTCAGACTCCCTATGGTCTCCAGGTCCATGGCAATTGCTTTTCGTTTCCCGCCTATCCTCCCGACGGAAGTCGTTTCGACTATTACGGCGGGAGTTACTTCGGTTGAAGCCTCCATCCTTGCGAATAAACAGCCTCGGGTGCCCTTATTTGATCAAGTTCTCAATCTCTTTCTTCAAATCGTTGTAATCTTCAGTCTCGTGTCCGATGTCTCTATGGTAGGCGCAATAAAGACTGGAATTCCTTTTTTCCCTTCTTCCGGCTATCTTCGGGGGTGCTCGGCCGAGATAATGTTGCTCCATAACGGCAAGAATGTGGGACCAACTGGTGTTGAGGGGAGTGAACTCGGCGTCCGAGACGGATGGTCTCCTCTTGGAGATTCTGTCGAAAACACTACGGCAATCCTAAAAGGGATTGGCCGTGCTGTTAGAACCCTGTTCACCTCGGCCAGCCTCTTTCTTCTTTCGGGACTCCTATCCTGTGCGAGCTGCCTAAGCTTCCCTGTTCATGCGGTTTAGATCTTCGCTCTGGATACCTCGGTCCACCCGTTCCCATAGTTCTCGAAGCGTTCGGGGGTATTCTCGATGTATCTCGGTGTTGAAGGTCCCCGCAATTAACCCATTAGTAAAGGCAGTTATGGTCCCCTGCTCATTCTAGTCGGGTATCTGTACATTCTCATCGTGGAACCTTTTTACGTACGAACGCAGGGACTCCCCGGGAGCCTGTTGTATATTCAGAAGATAGGCTGAGGTCTTCGTCACCAGGCGAGATGACACGAAGCGGTGGATGAACCTGTCCACCAGCTCGTCCAGCGAGGAAATGCGATAAGTGACTATTTTACATTTTAATTGTAAGACATTTTATATTATTTTTAGTTATTTTGGGCATATTATTGGAAGAAAATGAATCATTTTAACTATAATTGGTGAAAAATGCTTTTAAGTGGTCAAATGAGGTTTTTATCACTTTTGACTTGAATTTTGTGTATTTTGACAGTTTTGACACATTTTTGTATTTCGACTATAACTTGAACTAAAATGATCGGATTGAGAAAATTTTTAAACCAATTTGAAGATAAGAGATAGATCTACAACTTTGGTGAAGACATCTGAATCCAATTTGAAGGTTTTCTAGGTCAAAAGGTCGAATTACAGTAGCTAATTTCTATTGGTCGAAGCTGAAACAGGGCAGTGAGTAGTCAAGGATATTTCAGTCATTTCTCAGCCTACACAGATCCAAATGAGGTGATTCTTGATGCATTGAAAAGCCAACTCAAAGGGCTACAAGTTTTATGTTTTGGTCAAGAGCTAAATCAGCTTTTATCATCAAAAAAGGTTCAGTTGAAGTTGACGCAAAATCGGAATAGAGCTGGAAATTGAACAAAAGTGCATCAAAATGTCACTGTAACAATCCGGCCGGAACTTGGCCGGATTTCTGGCCGGATTGTGGTCAGAGAAGGCTGCTCTTTACGCGAAATTCAATTTCACCTCCATTAAGTCACATGTGATGCTATGTGAGAAACATTTTCAGCTGTAAAAGGGAGGTGTAAACCTCACTTCTTGACCAATTTTCACTTTTATATAGCCAAAACTTGCAAGATTCAAAGGGGAATAGAGAGACGTACGGGAGAAATTTGGAGTGCAGAGATGTAGCTCTTGCATTTTCTGAGTAGTAGGATAGTTTAGTTTAGAATAGTGTAGCTCTTCCATTCTTGTATATTAGCTAGATTATGATGAAAATGGAGATGAAAAAGGATGAGTTGAAGCTCATGTGACAAGGGTTATCTCTTTTCCAACTCTTTATCTTTTGTATTCGATTCTAAGTTTAGTTGATATGCAAGTTCTGGATTTTGTGTTCAATATGTGTCTCTAAAGTTTATGCCTTGGGTTTGGTTGAACTTTCTTTAATTGTTAATGTTTATTATTTGGTTATTTGATTGCTATTATTTGAGCAAGTTATTTAGGACTTTGGCCCTTTAAATCATGATTAATCTGGTACCATTAATTGTGATTATCTAAGATGTTGTTTCTACAATGAAAATTGAGATTTAACACTAGTTCAAGAAGTGCTAAACATAGGGAGTACACTCACGAGAGTAGAAGTGCACCTATGTGGTTTTAGTGATTAATTTCATGTAATTTGATTGAAAAATTAACTTGTAACTAATTTCATAACTATGAGAATAGGTATGTATTAGTTATGAGTATAGTTGATTCACTACGAAAGTAGATTTCACATGTTTAAGGAAATTAAACCATAAATAGCCTAGATAGTAGTACTCAATGATCTAAAAATGGCAATTGCATGAGTAGTTAGGGATACCACAACCTAAGGAGTTTTCATTTGTTATTTTCTTGCATAAGTTCAATAGGTTTTACTTGTTATAATTCATTGGTAGTCTAAATAATAGAGAAGTTTTAGTAGTGCCGATAATTGCAATCTTCCTTGTGGGATCGACCCTTAATACCCTATACTCGCTCACGATTCGTATACTTGCGATAAATCGCGTGTGGGGTATTTAGGAGTTTATAAATGTAAAACTTGATTAAAATGAGTTTAATGTTATATGTATACCCTGCACCCGTCAAGTTTTTGGCGCCGTTACCGGGGAAAATTTGGCAATATCGGTGTGAAAAGCAACTTTATTAGTTTAGACATTTTATTAGTTATAGTGTGAATGTTATTTTCTGTTATTTTAGTGTTTTATGTGTATATGTATTTTATCACCTATTTTTCTTACTAATCTTGCTATTAAGCTGTTTAAAATGAGGAGGGTAGGTCAATTTGGAGGACAATGCATGAGAAATGGAATATTGGCATTGGATGGTTATCAAGTGCAAAGCTCCTTCAACAGAGGTAACCAAGAATTTACTGAATATATGTCTTGTGAAGATGGTTTAAGGTGCTTAAAGGCTAAATTTGATGTTATGATGGACACAATTATGCATGAAATTGAGCAAGGGAGGAATGTTAATGTTTTTAATTCTTATCATGTGATTTGTGACTTGTGTGGAAGTTATCATGCTACTAATACATGTATGCAAGCACAAAATGTGGATTATTATGATGAATTAGAGCATTACAATCCCTGTTTTGATCGATATAGTGCTAATTGGAGAAATTCTCCTGCTTATGGTTGGGATAATCAATGTACTTATAGTGATTATTCATATTTTTATGATTACCAACCTGAAAGTGTCCAATATGAATCAAAACCATCTTGGGAATTGGCAATAGAGAAGTTAGCTAATGCATCTCTACCTTGGGAGTTAGAAAGTGAACCACTAGCTAATGATTCTAATGCATCTTGGGAGCTAGTTGTAGAAAATTTTTCTAACTAATTTGATTTAACAATAGAAAAACTAGCAAATGCAACTTCCGACCGTTTTGATAGGATTGAAAAAAGAATAGATGAATTAGCTTCTCACTTTGGTAGAATACATGAGCAATTGAATGCATTATGTGAAGTTATTTCCTCTAATAATTTGCAACATGATCCTAGCATGAATGGTGGGAATGTTGTATGTGAAAATGGGTTGCATTTTGATGAAAATGATAAATCTCAAGTGTGTTTTAATGAGAAAATGTCCATTTCACATAATAATATCTTTGGAACTAACTTTGAATCTCAAGAGATGAGGTTTAATGACTCATTTTTCACCCCTCTTGAGGAGTGTATAAAAAGTACAGGTTTTAAAGGTATTCCTGCCCAAGATACTCTCATAGCATTTCCTTTGGTGAATTCTCAAGTGGTGCATATTCAAGATAATATTTATGAAACACTTGGCATAGGTAAGTCACTTTCATTTCTCACATTATTAGATCATGTGACTTTTGCTATAAAATCACCATTTATTGATCCACCAAGGCCTAAAATGGTGTATTATTCGTTAACTAAACCTCCTTGAAAATGAGGTGATACAGTCAAGCTAATGACTATAAAGAAGCGCTTGTTGGAAGGCAACCCAACAATTTCTTGTTTTTAGTAGCTTTTAAGTTGTTTAAACTAGTGTTTTTGTGTGTTTTATAGGTGGCAATTTGCAAGGGTTCATGCAAATTATTTCAAGTGCAAAAGAGTTTATAAGGAGTGGAGACCGATGTGAAAAAAGGAAACTTAACCTTCATTTTTGAGTTTACAATGCTTAATTTCATGTTATGAGGTTAAGTTAATTATTTGCATGAAATTGAAACGCATTCAAGTGTTTAATTGTGTTCATGACCTATTTGCACTCTTTTGAACCATTTGAGCACCATCATATGCATTGGAAGTGTCGAGGGGACTATTTGATCCAAGAACCTCAACCTTCAATTTCCATTCTACATGTTTTTGATTTGTTTTGAGGTGTTGAGATTCATGTTTAAGTCACTTTCCATGTGTGTGAAGTATTGAATTGTTAAAAATATCATTGTAGAGCACGAATTGGAGAGTGTGTTTCGAAGTCAAACTGAAAATT